>NW_026780564.1:0-32000 GCF_030144855.1 Hypanus sabinus | reverse complement strand
TTCGATTCCCATCACACGGTAGTGTCGTGGTTAGCACAGAGTTTACCATACCAGTGACCCGGGTTCCATTCCCATCACACGGTAGTGTAGTGGTTAGCGCAATGTTTACAGTACCAGTGACCCGGGTTCCATTCCCATCACACGGTACTGCAGTGGTTAGCACAATGTTTACAGTACCAGTGACCCGGGTTCCATTGCCATCACACGGTAGTGTAGTGGTTAGCACAATGTTTACAGTACCAGTGACCCGGGTTCAATTCCCATCACACGGTAGTGTAGTGGTTAGCACAATGTTTACAGTACCAGTGACCCGGGTTCAATTCCCATCACACGGTATTGTAGTAGTTAGCGCAATGTTTACAGTACCAGTGACCCGGGTTCGATTCCCATCACACTGTAGTGTAGCGGTTAGCACAATGTTTACAGTACCAGTGACCCGGGTTCGATTCCCATCACACTGTAGTGTAGTGGTTAGCACAATGTTTACAGTGCCTGTGACCCGGGTTCGATTCCCATCACACTGTAGTGTAGCGGTTAGCACAATGTTTACAGTGCCTGTGACCCGGGTTCGATTCCCATCACACGGTAGTGTCGTGGTTAGCACAATGTTTACAGTACCAGTGACCCGGGTTCAATTCCCATCACACGGTAGTGCAGTGGTTAGCACAATTTTTACAGTACCAGTGACCAGGGTTCGATTCCCATCACACGGTAGTGTAGTGGTTAGCACAATGTTTACAGTACCAGTGACACAGGTTCGATTCCCATCACACGGTAGTGTCGTGGTTAGCACAGTGTTTACCATACCAGTGACCCGGGTTCCATTCCCATCACACGGTAGTGTAGTGGTTAGCACAATGTTTACAGTCCCAGTGACCCGGGTTCAATTCCCATCACACGGTAGTGTAGTGGTTGGCACAACATTCACAGTAGCAGTGACCCGGGTTCGATTCCCATCACACGGTAGTGTAGTGGATAGCAGAACTTTGACAGTACCAGTGACCCGGGTTCGATTCCCATCACACGCTAATGTAGTGGTTAGCACAGTGTTTACAGTACCCGCGACCCAGGTTCAATTCCCATCACACGGTAGTGTAGTGGTTAGCACAATGTTTACAGTACCTGTGACCCGGGTTCGATTCCCATCACACGGTAGTGTAGTGGTTAGCACAATGTTTACAGTACCAGTGACACAGGTTCAATTCCCATCACACTTTAGTGTAGTGGTTAGCACAATGTTTACAGTACCAGTGACACAGGTTCAATTCCCAACACACGGTAGTGTAGTGGTTAGCACAGTGTTTACCATACCAGTGACCCGGGTTCCATTCCCATCACACGGTAGTGTAGTGGTTAGCACAATTTTTACAGTACCAGTGACCCGGGTTCAATTCCAATCACACGGTAGTGTAGTGGCTAGCGCAATGTTTACCGTACCAGTGACCCGGGTTCCATTCCCATCACACGGTAGTGTAGTGGTTAGCACAATTTTTACAGTACCAGTGACCCGGGTTCAATTCCCATCGCACGGTAGTGTAGTGGTTAGCGCAATGTTTACAGTACCAGTGACCCGGGTTCGATTCCCATCACACGGTAGTGTAGTGGTTAGCACAATGTTTACAGTACCAGTGACCCGGGTTCAATTCCCATCACACGGTAGTGTAGTGGTTAGCACAATGTTTACAGTACCAGTGACACAGGTTCGATTCCCATCACACGGTAGTGTCGTGGTTAGCACAGTGTTTACCATACCAGTGACACGGGTTCCATTCCCATCACACGGTAGTGTAGTGGTTAGCACAATTTTTACAGTACCAGTGACCCGGGTTCAATTCCCATCACACGGTAGTGTAGTGGCTAGCGCAATGTTTACCGTACCAGTGACCCGGGTTCCATTTCCATCACAGGGTAGTGTAGTGGTTAGCACAATGTTTACAGTACCAGTGACCCGGGTTCGATTCCCATCACACGGTAGTGTAGTGGTTAGCACAATGTTTACAGCACCAGTGACACAGGTTCGATTCCCATCACACGGTAGTGTAGTGGTTAGCACAGTGTTTACAGTACCAGTGACCCGGGTTCAATTCCCATCACACGGTATTGTAGTGGTTAGCGGAATGTTTACAGTACCAGTGACCCGGGTTCCATTCCCATCACACGGTAGTGTAGTGGTTAGCACAATGTTTACAGTACCAGTGACCCGGGTTCGATTCCCATCACACGGTAGTGTAGTGGTTAGCACAATGTTTACAGTACCTGTGACCCGGGTTCGATTCCCATCACACGGTAGTGTCGTGGTTAGCACAGAGTTTACCATACCAGTGACCCGGGTTCCATTCCCATCACAGGGTAGTGTAGTGGTTAGCACAATGTTTACAGTACCAGTGACCCGGGTTCCATTGCCATCACACGGTAGTGTAGTGGTTAGCACAATTTTTACAGTACCAGTGACCCGGGTTCAATTCCCATCACACGGTAGTGTAGTGGTTAGCACAGTGTTTACAGTACCAGTGACCCGGGTTCAATTCCCATCACACGGTAGTGTAGTGGTTAGCACAATGTTTACAGTACCAGTGACCCGGGTTCAATTCCCATCACACGGTATTGTAGTGGTTAGCGCAATGTTTACAGTGCCTGTGACCCGGGTTCGATTCCCATCACACGGTAGTGTAGCGGTTAGCACAATGTTTACAGTGCCTGTGACCCGGGTTCGATTCCCATCACACTGTAGTGTAGCGGTTAGCACAATGTTTACAGTGCCTGTGACCCGGGTTCGATTCCCATCACACGGTAGTGTCGTGGTTAGCACAATGTTTACAGTACCAGTGACCCGGGTTCAATTCCCATCACACGGTAGTGTAGTGGTTAGCACAATTTTTACAGTACCAGTGACCCGTGTTCAATTCCCATCACACGGTAGTGTAGTGGCTAGCGCAATGTTTACCGTACCAGTGACCCGGGTTCCATTCCCATCACAGGGTAGTGTAGTGGTTAGCACAATGTTTACAGTACCAGTGACACAGGTTCGATTCCCATCACACGGTAGTGTAGTGGTTAGCACAGTGTTTACAGTACCAGTGACCCGGGTTCAATTCCCATCACACGGTAGTGTAGTGGTTAGCACAATGTTTACAGTACCAGTGACACAGGTTCGATTCCCATCACACGGTAGTGTCGTGGTTAGAACAGTGTTTACCATACCAGTGACCCGGGTTCCATTCCCATCACACGGTAGTGTAGTGGTTAGCACAATGTTTACAGTACCAGTGACCCGGGTTCAATTCCCATCACACGGTAGTGTAGTGGTTGGCACAACATTCACAGTAGCAGTGACCCGGGTTCGATTCCCATCACACGGTAGTGTAGTGGATAGCACAAGGTTTACTGTACCAGTGACCCGGGTTCAATTCCCATCACATGGTAGTGTAGTGGTTAGCACAATGTTTACAGTAACTGTGACCCGGGTTCAATTCCCATCAGACGGTAGTGTAGTGGTTAGCACAGTGTTTACTGTACCAGTGACCCGGGTTCGATTCCCATCACACGGTAGTGTAGTGGTTAGCACAATGTTTACAGTACCTGTGACCCGGGTTCGATTCCCATCACACGGTAGTGTCGTGGTTAGCACAGAGTTTACCATACCAGTGACCCGGGTTCCATTCCCATCACAGGGTAGTGTAGTGGTTAGCACAATGTTTACAGTACCAGTGACCCGGGTTCCATTGCCATCACACGGTAGTGTAGTGGTTAGCACAATTTTTACAGTACCAGTGACCCGGGTTCAATTCCCATCACACGGTAGTGTAGTGGTTAGCACAGTGTTTACAGTACCAGTGACCCGGGTTCAATTCCCATCACACGGTAGTGTAGTGGTTAGCACAATGTTTACAGTACCAGTGACCCGGGTTCAATTCCCATCACACGGTATTGTAGTGGTTAGCGCAATGTTTACAGTACCAGTGACCCGGGTTCCATTCCCATCACACGGTAGTGTAGCGGTTAGCACAATGTTTACAGTGCCTGTGACCCGGGTTCGATTCCCATCACACGGTAGTGTAGCGGTTAGCACAATGTTTACAGTGCCTGTGACCCGGGTTCGATTCCCATCACACTGTAGTGTAGCGGTTAGCACAATGTTTACAGTGCCTGTGACCCGGGTTCGATTCCCATCACACGGTAGTGTCGTGGTTAGCACAATGTTTACAGTACCAGTGACCCGGGTTCAATTCCCATCACACGGTAGTGTAGTGGTTAGCACAATTTTTACAGTACCAGTGACCCGTGTTCAATTCCCATCACACGGTAGTGTAGTGGCTAGCGCAATGTTTACCGTACCAGTGACCCGGGTTCCATTCCCATCACAGGGTAGTGTAGTGGTTAGCACAATGTTTACAGTACCAGTGACACAGGTTCGATTCCCATCACACGGTAGTGTAGTGGTTTGCACAGTGTTTACAGTACCAGTGACCCGGGTTCAATTCCCATCACACGGTATTGTAGTGGTTAGCGGAATGTTTACAGTACCAGTGACCCGGGTTCCATTCCCATCACACGGTAGTGTAGTGGTTAGCACAATGTTTACAGTGCCTGTGACCCGGGTTCGATTCCCATCACACGGTAGTGTAGTGGTTAGCACAGTGTTTACCATACCAGTGACCCGGGTTCCATTCCCATCACACGGTAGTGTAGTGGTTAGCACAGTGTTTACCATACCAGTGACCCGGGTTCCATTCCCATCACACGGTAGTGTAGTGGTTAGCACAATGTTTACAGTACCAGTGACCCGGGTTCAATTCCCATCACACGGTAGTGTAGTGGTTGGCACAACATTCACAGTAGCAGTGACCCGGGTTCGATTCCCATCACACGGTAGTGTAGTGGATAGCACAATGTTTACAGTGCCTGTGACCCGGGTTCGATTCCCATCACACGGTAGTGTAGTGGTTAGCACAATGTTTACTGTACCAGTGACCCGGGTTCAATTCCCATCACATGGTAGTGTAGTGGTTAGCACAATGTTTACAGTAACTGTGACCCGGGTTCAATTCCCATCAGACGGTAGTGTAGTGGTTAGCACAGTGTTTACTGTACCAGTGACCCGGGTTCAATTCCCATCACACGGTAGTGAAGTGGTTAGCACAATGTTTACAGTACCAGTGACACAGGTTCAATTCCCATCACACTTTAGTGTAGTGGTTAGCACAATGTTTACAGTACCAGTGACACAGGTTCAATTCCCATCACACGGTAGTGTAGTGGTTAGCACAATGTTTACAGTACCAGTGACCCGGGTTCAATTCCCATCACACGGTAGTGTAGTGGTTGGCACAACGTTCACAGTAGCAGTGACCCGGGTTCGATTCCCATCACACGGTAGTGTAGTGGCTAGCGCAATGTTTACAGTACCAGTGACCCGGGTTCAATTCCCATCACACGGTAGTGTAGTGGCTAGCGCAATGTTTACCGTACCAGTGACCCGGGTTCCATTCCCATCACAGGGTAGTGTAGTGGTTAGCACAATGTTTACAGTACCAGTGACACAGGTTCGATTCCCATCACACGGTAGTGTCGTGGTTAGCACAGTGTTTACCATACCAGTGACCCGGGTTCCATTCCCATCACACGGTAGTGTAGTGGTTAGCACAATGTTTACAGTACCAGTGACCCGGGTTCAATTCCCATCACACGGTAGTGTAGTGGTTGGCACAACGTTCACAGTAGCAGTGACCCGGGTTCGATTCCCATCACACGGTAGTGTAGTGGTTAGCACAATTTTTACAGTACCAGTGACCCGGGTTCAATTCCCATCACACGGTAGTGTAGTGGTTAGCACAGTGTTTACAGTACCAGTGACCCGGGTTCAATTCCCATCACACGGTAGTGTAGTGGTTAGCACAATGTTTACAGTACCAGTGACCCGGGTTCAATTCCCATCACACGGTATTGTAGTGGTTAGCGCAATGTTTACAGTACCAGTGACCCGGGTTCCATTCCCATCACACGGTAGTGTAGCGGTTAGCACAATGTTTACAGTGCCTGTGACCCGGGTTCGATTCCCATCACACGGTAGTGTAGTGGATAGCACAATGTTTACAGAGCCTGTGACCCGGGTTCGATTCCCATAACGCGGTAGTGTAGTGGTTAGCACAATGTTTACTGTACCAGTGACCCGGGTTCAATTCCCATCACATGGTAGTGTAGTGGTTAACACAATGTTTACAGTAACTGTGACCCGGGTTCAATTCCCATCAGACGGTAGTGTAGTGGTTAGCACAGTGTTTACTGTACCAGTGACCCGGGTTCAATTCCCATCACACGGTAGTGAAGTGGTTAGCACAATATTTACAGTACCAGTTACCCGGGTTCAATTCCCATCACACGGTAGTGTAGTGGTTAGCACAGTGTTTACAGTACCAGTGACCCGGGTTCAATTCACATTACACGGTAGTGTAGTGGTTAGCACAATGTTTACAGTACCTGTGACCCGGGTTCGATTCCCATCACACGGTAGTGTAGTGGTTAGCACAATGTTTACAGTACCAGTGACACAGGTTCAATTCCCATCACATGGTAGTGTAGTGGTAGCAGAACTTTTACAGTTCCAGTGACCCGGGTTCGATTCCCATCACACGGTAGTGTAGTGGTTAGCACAATGTTTACAGTACCAGTGACACAGGTTCAATTCCCATCACACTTTAGTGTAGTGGTTAGCACAATGTTTACAGTACCAGTGACACAGGTTCAATTCCCAACACACGGTAGTGTAGTGGTTAGCACAGTGTTTACCATACCAGTGACCCGGGTTCCATTCCCAGCACACGGTAGTGTAGTGGTTAGCACAATGTTTACAGTACCAGTGACCCGGGTTCAATTCCCATCACACGGTATTGTAGTGGTTAGCGCAATGTTTACAGTACCAGTGACCCGGGTTCCATTCCCATCACACGGTAGTGTAGCGGTTAGCACAAAGTTTACAGTGCCTGTGACCCGGGTTCGATTCCCATCACACTGTAGTGTAGTGGTTAGCACAATGTTTACAGTACCAGTGACACAGGTTCGATTCCCATCACACTGTAGTGTCGTGGTTAGCACAGTGTTTACCATACCAGTGACCCGGGTTCCATTCCCATCACACGGTAGTGTAGTGGTTAGCACAATGTTTACAGTACCAGTGACACAGGTTCGATTCCCATCACACGGTAGTGTAGTGGTTAGCACAGTGTTTACAGTACCAGTGACCCGGGTTCAATTCCCATCACACGGTAGTGTAGTGGTTAGCACAACGTTTACAGTACCAGTGACACAGGTTCAATTCCCATCACACGGTAGTGTAGTGCTTAGCACAATTTTTACAGTACCAGTGACCCAGGTTCAATTCCCATCACACGGTAGTGTAGTGGTTAGCACAACGTTTACAGTTCCAGCGACCCAGGTTCAATTCCCATCACACGGTAGTGTAGTGGTTAGCACAACGTTTACAGTACCAGTGACACAGGTTCAAATCCCATCACACGGTAGTGTAGTGGTTAGCACAATGTTTACAGTACCAGTGACACAGGTTCAAATCCCATCACACGGTAGTGTAGTGGTTAGCACAATGTTTACAGTACCAGTGACACAGGTTTGATTCCCATCACACGGTAGTGTAGTGGTTAGCACAACGTTTACAGTACCAGTGACACAGGTTCAAATCCCATCACACGGTAGTGTAGTGGTTAGCACAATGTTTACAGTACCAGTGACACAGGTTTGATTCCCATCACACGGTAGTGTAGTGGTTAGCACAATGTTTACAGTACCAGTGACCCAGGTTCAATTCCCATCACACGGTAGTGTAGTGGTTAGCACAATGTTTACAGTACCAGTGACCCAGGTTCAATTCCCATCACACGGTAGTGTAGTGGTTAGCACAGTGTTTACAGTACCAGTGACCCGGGTTCAATTCCGATCACACGGTAGTGTAGTGGTTAGCACAACGTTTACAGTACCAGTGACACAGGTTCAATTCCCATCACACGGTAGTGTAGTGCTTAGCACAATTTTTACAGTACCAGTGACACAGGTTCAATTCCCAACACACGGTAGTGTAGTGGTTAGCACAGTGTTTACCATACCAGTGACCCGGGTTCCATTCCCATCACACGGTAGTGTAGTGGTTAGCACAATGTTTACAGTACCAGTGACCCGGGTTCAATTCCCATCACACGGTATTGTAGTGGTTAGCGCAATGTTTACAGTACCAGTGACCCGGGTTCCATTCCCATCACACGGTAGTGTAGCGGTTAGCACAAAGTTTACAGTGCCTGTGATCCGGGTTCGATTCCCATCACACTGTAGTGTAGTGGTTAGCACAATGTTTACAGTACCAGTGACACAGGTTCGATTCCCATCACACGGTAGTGTCGTGGTTAGCACAGTGTTTACCATACCAGTGACCCGGGTTCCATTCCCATCACACGGTAGTGTAGTGGTTAGCACAATATTTACAGTACCAGTGACACAGGTTCGATTCCGATCACACGGTAGTGTAGTGGTAGCAGAACGTTTACAGTTCCAGCGAACCAGGTTCAATTCCCATCACACGGTAGTGTAGTGGTTAGCACAACGTTTACAGTACCAGTGACACAGGTTCAAATCCCATCACACGGTAGTGTAGTGGTTAGCACAATGTTTACAGTACCAGTGACACAGGTTTGATTCCCATCACACGGTAGTGTAGTGGTTAGCACAATGTTTACAGTACCAGTGACCCAGGTTCAATTCCCATCACACGGTAGTGTAGTGGTTAGCACAATGTTTACAGTACCAGTGACCCAGGTTCAATTCCCATCACACGGTAGTGTAGTGGTTAGCACAGTGTTTACAGTACCAGTGACCCGGGTTCAATTCCGATCACACGGTAGTGTAGTGGTTAGCACAACGTTTACAGTACCAGTGACACAGGTTCAATTCCCATCACACGGTAGTGTAGTGCTTAGCACAATTTTTACAGTACCAGTGACCCAGGTTCAATTCCCATCACACGGTAGTGTAGTGGTTAGCACAGTGTTTACAGTACCAGTGACCCGGGTTCGATTCCCATCACACGGTAATGTAGTGGTTAGCACAGTGATTACAGTACCCGCGACCCAGGTTCAATTCCCATCACACGGTAGTGTAGTGGTTAGCACAATGTTTACAGTACCTGTGACCCGGGTTCGATTCCCATCACACGGTAGTGTAGTGGTTAGCACAATGTTTACAGTACCAGTGACACAGGTACAATTCCCATCACACTTTAGTGTAGTGGTTAGCACAATGTTTACAGTACCAGTGACACAGGTTCAATTCCCAACACACGGTAGTGTAGTGGTTAGCACAGTGTTTACCATACCAGTGACCCGGGTTCCATTCCCATCACACGGTAGTGTAGTGGTTAGCACAATTTTTACAGTACCAGTGACCCGGGTTCAATTCCCATCACACGGTAGTGTAGTGGTAGCACAATGTTTACAGTACCAGTGACCCGGGTTCCATTCCCATCACATGGTAGTGTAGTAGTTAGCACAATGTTTACAGTACCAGTGACCCGGGTTCAATTCCCATCACACGGTAGTGTAGTGGCTAGCGCAATGTTTACCGTACCAGTGACCCGGGTTCCATTCCCATCACAGGGTAGTGTAGTGGTTAGCACAATGTTTACAGTACCAGTGACACAGGTTCGATTCCCATCACACGGTACTGTAGTGGTTAGCACAGTGTTTACAGTACCAGTGACCCGGGTTCAATTCCCATCACACGGTAGTGTAGTGGTTAGCACAACGTTTACAGTACCAGTGACACAGGTTCAATTCCCATCACACGGTAGTGTAGTGGTTAGCACAATGTTTACAGTACCAGTGACCCGGGTTCGATTCCCATCACACGGTAGTGTAGTGGTTAGCACAATTTTTACAGTACCACTGACCCGGGTTCATTCCCATCACACGGTAGTGTAGTGGTTAGCACAACGTTTACAGTACCTGTGACCCGGGTTCCATTCCCATCACACGGTAGTGTAGTGGTTAGCACAATGTTTACAGTCGCAGTGACCCGGGTTCGATTCCCATCACAAGTTAGTGTAGTGGTTAGCACAATGTTTACAGTACCAGTGACCCGGGTTCAATTCCCATCACACGGTAGTGTAGTGGTTAGCACAGTGTTTAGAGTACCTGTGACCCGGGTTCGATTCCCATCAGACGCTAGTGTAGTGGTTAGCACAGTGTTTACAGTACCAGTGACCCGGGTTCAATTCCCATCACACGGTAGTGTAGTGGTTAGCAAAATGTTTAAGGTACCAGTGACCCGGGTTCGATTCCCATCACACGGTAGTGTAGTGGTTAGCACAATGTTTACAGTACCAGTGACCTGGGTTCAATTCCCATCACACGGTAGTGTAGTGGTTAGCACAACACTTTACAGTACCAGTGACACAGGTTCAATTCCCATCACACGGTAGTGTAGTGGTTAGCACAATGTTTACAGTACCAGCGACCTCGGTTCAATTCCCATCACACGGTAGTGTACTGGTTCGCACAATGTTTACAGTACCAGTGACACAGGTTCAATTCCCATCACACGGTAGTGTAGTGGTTAGCACAACACTTTACAGTACCAGTGACCCGGGTTCAATTCCCATCACACGGTAGTGTAGTGGTTAGCACAATGTTTACCGTACCAGTGACACAGGTTCTATTCCCATCACACGGTAGTGTAGTGGTTAGCACAGTGTTTACAGTACCTGTGACCCGGGTTCGATTCCCATCACACGGTAGTGTAGTGGTTAGCACAGTGTTTACAGTACCAGTGACCCGGTTTCGATTCCCATCACACGGTAGTGTAGTGGTTAGCACAATATTTACAGTACCAGTGACCCGGGTTCAATTCCCATCATACGGTAGTGTCGTGGTTAGCACAGTGTTTACAGTACCAGTGACCCGGGTTCAATTCCCAACATACGGTAGTGCAGTGGTTAGCACAATGTTTACAGTACCAGTGACCGGGGTTCAATTCCAATCACACGGTAGTGTAGTGGTTAGCACAGTGTTTACAGTACCAGTGACACAGGTTCAATTCCCATCACACGGTAGTGTAGTGGTTAGCACAATATTTACAGTACCAGTGACCCGGGTTCGATTCCCATCACAAGGTAGTGTAGTGGTTAGCACAATGTTTACAGTACCAGTGACCCGGGTTCGATTCCCATCACACTGTAATGTAGTGGTTAGCACAGTGTTTACAGTAACTGTGACCCGGGTTCCATTCCCATCACACGGTAGTGTAGTGGTTAGCACAATGTTTACAGTACCAGTGACCCGGGCTCAATTCCCATCACACGGTAGTGTAGTGGTTAGCACAGTGTTTAGAGTACCTGTGACCCGGGTTCGATTCCCATCACACGCTAGTGTAGTGGTTAGCACAGTGTTTACAGTACCAGTGACCCGGGTTCAATTCCCATCACACGGTAGTGTAGTGGTTAGCAAAATGTTTACAGTACCAGTGACCCGGGTTCGATTCCCATCACACGGTAGTGTAGTGGTTAGCACAATGTTTACAGTACCAGTGACCTGGGTTCCATTCCCATCACACGGTAGTGTAGTGGTTAGCACAATGTTTACAGTACCAGTGACCCGGGTTCGATTCCCATCACAAGGTAGTGTAGTGGTTAGCACAATGTTTACAGTACCAGTGACCCGGGTTCGATTCCCATCACACGGTAATGTAGTGGTTAGCACAGTGTTTACAGTAACTGTGACCCGGGTTCCATTCCCATCACACGGTAGTGTAGTGGTTAGCACAATGTTTACAGTACCAGTGACCCGGGTTCAATTCCCATCACACGGTAGTGTAGTGGTTAGCACAGTGTTTAGAGTACCTGTGACCCGGGTTCGATTCCCATCACACGCTAGTGTAGTGGTTAGCACAGTGTTTACAGTACCAGTGACCCGGGTTCAATTCCCATCACACGGTAGTGTAGTGGTTAGCAAAATGTTTACAGTACCAGTGACCCGGGTTCGATTCCCATCACACGGTAGTGTAGTGGTTAGCACAATGTTTACAGTACCAGTGACCTGGGTTCCATTCCCATCACACGGTAGTGTAGTGGTTAGCACAATGTTTACAGTACCAGTGACCCGGGTTCAATTCCCATCACACGGTAGTGTAGTGGTTAGCACAGTGTTTAGAGTACCTGTGACCCGGGTTCGATTCCCATCACACGCTAGTGTAGTGGTTAGCACAGTGTTTACAGTACCAGTGACCCGGGTTCAATTCCCATCACACGGTAGTGTAGTGGTTAGCAAAATGTTTACAGTACCAGTGACCCGGGTTCGATTCCCATCACACGGTAGTGTAGTGGTTAGCACAATGTTTACAGTACCAGTGACCTGGGTTCCATTCCCATCACACGGTAGTGTAGTGGTTAGCACAATGTTTACAGTACCAGTGACCCGGGTTCAATTCCCATCATACGGTAGTGTCGTGGTTAGCACAGTGTTTACAGTACCAGTGACCCGGGTTCAATTCCCAACATACGGTAGTGCAGTGGTTAGCACAATGTTTACAGTACCAGTGACCGGGGTTCAATTCCAATCACACGGTAGTGTAGTGGTTAGCACAGTGTTTACAGTACCAGTGACACAGGTTCAATTCCCATCACACGGTAGTGTAGTGGTTAGCACAATATTTACAGTACCAGTGACCCGGGTTCGATTCCCATCACAAGGTAGTGTAGTGGTTAGCACAATGTTTACAGTACCAGTGACCCGGGTTCGATTCCCATCACACGGTAATGTAGTGGTTAGCACAGTGTTTACAGTACCTGTGACCCGGGTTCCATTCCCATCACACGGTAGTGTAGTGGTTAGCACAATGTTTACAGTACCAGTGACCCGGGTTCAATTCCCATCACACGGTAGTGTAGTGGTTAGCACAGTGTTTAGAGTACCTGTGACCCGGGTTCGATTCCCATCACACGCTAGTGTAGTGGTTAGCACAGTGTTTACAGTACCACTGACCCGGTTTCGATTCCCATCACACGGTAGTGTAGTGTTTAGCACAATATTTACAGTACCAGTGACCCGGGTTCAATTCCCATCATACGGTAGTGTCGTGGTTAGCACAGTGTTTACAGTACCAGTGACCCGGGTTCAATTCCCAACATACGGTAGTGCAGTGGTTAGCACAATGTTTACAGTACCAGTGACCGGGGTTCAATTCCAATCACACGGTATTGTAGTGGTTTGCACAGTGTTTACAGTACCAGTGACCCGGGTTCGATTCCCATCACACGGTAATGTAGTGGTTAGCACAGTGTTTACAGTACCAGTGACACAGGTTCAATTCCCATCACATGGTAGTGTAGTGGTAGCAGAACTTTTACAGTACCAGTGACCCGGGTTCGATTCCCATCACACGGTAGTGTGGTGATTAGCACAATGTTTACAGTACCAGTGACCAGGGTTCCATTCCCATCACACGGTAGTGTAGCGGTTAGCACAATGTTTACAGTACCAGCGACCTCGGTTCAATTCCCATCACACGGTAGTGTAGTGGTTAGCACAACACTTTACAGTACCAGTGACACAGGTTCTATTCCCATCACACGGTAATGTAGTGGTTAGCACAATGTTTACAGTACCAGTGACCCGGGTTCGATTCCCATCACACGGTAGTGTAGTGGTTAGCACAATGTTTACAGTACCAGTGACCCGGGTTCAATTCCCATCATACGGTAGTGTCGTGGTTAGCACAGTGTTTACAGTACCAGTGACCCGGGTTCAATTCCCAACATACGGTAGTGCAGTGGTTAGCACAGTGTTTACAGTACCAGTGACCGGGGTTCAATTCCAATCACACGGTAGTGTAGTGGTTAGCACAGTGTTTACAGTACCAGTGACACAGGTTCAATTCCCATCACACGGTAGTGTAGTGGTTAGCACAATATTTACAGTACCAGTGACCCGGGTTCGATTCCCATCACAAGGTAGTGTAGTGGTTAGCACAATGTTTACAGTACCAGTGACCCGGGTTCGATTCCCATCACACGGTAATGTAGTGGTTAGCACAGTGTTTACAGTACCCGCGACCCAGGTTCAATTCCCATCTCACGGTAGTATAGTGGTTAGCACAATGTTTACAGTACCTGTGACCCGGGTTCGATTCCCATCACACGGTAGTGTAGTGGTCAGCACAATGTTTACAGTACCAGTGACCCGGGTTCCATTCCCATCACACGGTAGTGTAGTGGTTAGCACAATGTTTACAGTACCAGTGACACAGGTTCAATTCCCATCACATGGTAGTGTAGTGGTAGCAGAACTTTTACAGTACCAGTGACCCGGGTTCGATTCCCATCACACGGTAATGTAGTGGTTAGCACAGTGTTTACAGTAACCGCGACCCAGGTTCAATTCCGATCACACGGTAGTGTAGTGGTTAGCACAATGTTTACAGTACCTGTGACCCGGGCTCGATTCCCATCACACGGTAGTGTAGTGGTTAGCACAATGTTTACAGTACCAGTGACACAGGTTCAATTCCCATCACACTTTAGTGTAGTGGTTAGCACAATGTTTACAGTACCAGTGACACAGGTTCAATTCCCAACACACGGTAGTGTAGTGGTTAGCACAGTGTTTACCATACCAGTGACCCGGGTTCCATTCCCATCACACGGTAGTGTAGTGGTTAGTACAGTGTTTACAGTACCAGTGACCCGGGTTCAATTCCCATCACATGGTAGTGTAGTGGTTAGCACAGTGTTTACAGTACCAGTGACCCGGGTTCAATTCCCATCACACGGTAGTGTAGTGGTTAGCACAGTGTTTACAGTACCAGTGACCCGGGTTCAATTCCCATCACACGGTAGTGTAGTGGCTAGCGCAATGTTTACCGTACCAGTGACCCGGGTTCCATTCCCATCACAGGGTAGTGTAGTAGTTAGCACAATCTTTACAGTACCAGTGACCCGGGTTCAATTCAGATCACACGGTAGTGTAGTGGTTAGCACAATGTTTACAGTACCAATGACACAGGTTCAATTCCCATCACACGGTAGTGTAGTGTTTAGCACAATGTTTACAGTACCAGTGACACAGGTTCGATTCCCATCAAACGGTAGTGTAGTGGTTAGCACAATGTTTACAGTACCAGTGACCCAGGTTCAATTCCCATCACATGGTAGTGTAGTGGTTAGCACAGTGTTTACAGTACCAGTGACCCGGGTTCAATTCCGATCACACGGTAGTGTAGTGGTTAGCACAACGTTTACAGTACCAGTGACACAGGTTCAATTCCCATCACACGGTAGTGTAGTGCTTAGCACAATTTTTACAGTACCAGTGACCCAGGTTCAATTCCCATCACACGGTAGTGTAGTGGTTAGCACAGTGTTTACAGTACCAGTGACCCGGGTTCGATTCCCATCACACGGTAGTGTAGTGGTTAGCACAATGTTTACAGTACCTGTGACCCGGGTTCGATTCCCATCACACGGTAGTGTAGTGGTTAGCACAATGTTTACAGTACCAGTGACACAGGTACAATTCCCATCACATGGTAGTGTAGTGGTAGCAGAACTTTTACAGTACCAGTGACCCGGGTTCGATTCCCATCACACGGTAGTGTAGTGGTTAGCACAATGTTTACAGTACCAGTGACACAGGTACAATTCCCATCACACTTTAGTGTAGTGGTTAGCACAATGTTTACAGTACCAGTGACACAGGTTCAATTCCCAACACACGGTAGTGTAGTGGTTAGCACAGTGTTTACCATACCAGTGACCCGGGTTCCATTCCCATCACACGGTAGTGTAGTGGTTAGCACAATTTTTACAGTACCAGTGACCCGGGTTCAATTCCCATCACACGGTAGTGTAGTAGTTAGCACAATGTTTACAGTACCAGTGACCCGGGTTCAATTCCCATCACACGGTAGTGTAGTGGCTAGCGCAATGTTTACCGTACCAGTGACCCGGGTTCCATTCCCATCACAGGGTAGTGTAGTGGTTAGCACAATGTTTACAGTACCAGTGACACAGGTTCGATTCCCATCACACGGTACTGTAGTGGTTAGCACAGTGTTTACAGTACCAGTGACCCGGGTTCAATTCCCATCACACGGTAGTGTAGTGGTTAGCACAACGTTTACAGTACCAGTGACACAGGTTCAATTCCCATCACACGGTAGTGTAGTGGTTAGCACAATGTTTACAGTACCAGTGACCCGGGTTCGATTCCCATCACACGGTAGTGTAGTGGTTAGCACAATTTTTACAGTACCACTGACCCGGGTTCATTCCCATCACACGGTAGTGTAGTGGTTAGCACAACGTTTACAGTACCTGTGACCCGGGTTCCATTCCCATCACACGGTAGTGTAGTGGTTAGCACAATGTTTACAGTCGCAGTGACCCGGGTTCGATTCCCATCACAAGTTAGTGTAGTGGTTAGCACAATGTTTACAGTACCAGTGACCCGGGTTCAATTCCCATCACACGGTAGTGTAGTGGTTAGCACAGTGTTTAGAGTACCTGTGACCCGGGTTCGATTCCCATCACACGCTAGTGTAGTGGTTAGCACAGTGTTTACAGTACCAGTGACCCGGGTTCAATTCCCATCACACGGTAGTGTAGTGGTTAGCAAAATGTTTAAGGTACCAGTGACCCGGGTTCGATTCCCATCACACGGTAGTGTAGTGGTTAGCACAATGTTTACAGTACCAGTGACCTGGGTTCAATTCCCATCACACGGTAGTGTAGTGGTTAGCACAACACTTTACCTTACCAGTGACACAGGTTCAATTCCCATCACACGGTAGTGTAGTGGTTAGCACAATGTTTACAGTACCAGCGACCTCTGTTCAATTCCCATCACACGGTAGTGTACTGGTTCGCACAATGTTTACAGTACCAGTGACACAGGTTCAATTCCCATCACACGGTAGTGTAGTGGTTAGCACAACACTTTACAGTACCAGTGACCCGGGTTCAATTCCCATCACACGGTAGTGTAGTGGTTAGCACAATGTTTACCGTACCAGTGACACAGGTTCTATTCCCATCACACGGTAGTGTAGTGGTTAGCACAATGTTTACAGTACCTGTGACCCGGGTTCGATTCCCATCACACGGTAGTGTAGTGGTTAGCACAGTGTTTACAGTACCAGTGACCCGGTTTCGATTCCCATCACACGGTAGTGTAGTGGTTAGCACAATATTTACAGTACCAGTGACCCGGGTTCAATTCCCATCATACGGTAGTGTCGTGGTTAGCACAGTGTTTACAGTACCAGTGACCCGGGTTCAATTCCCAATATACGGTAGTGCAGTGGTTAGCACAATGTTTACAGTACCAGTGACCGGGGTTCAATTCCAATCACACGGTAGTGTAGTGGTTAGCACAGTGTTTACAGTACCAGTGACACAGGTTCAATTCCCATCACACGGTAGTGTAGTGGTTAGCACAATATTTACAGTACCAGTGACCCGGGTTCGATTCCCATCACAAGGTAGTGTAGTGGTTAGCACAATGTTTACAGTACCAGTGACCCGGGTTCGATTCCCATCACACGGTAATGTAGTGGTTAGCACAGTGTTTACAGTAACTGTGACCCGGGTTCCATTCCCATCACACGGTAGTGTAGTGGTTAGCACAGTGTTTAGAGTACCTGTGACCCGGGTTCGATTCCCATCACACGCTAGTGTAGTGGTTAGCACAGTGTTTACAGTACCAGTGACCCGGGTTCAATTCCCATCACACGGTAGTGTAGTGGTTAGCAAAATGTTTACAGTACCAGTGACCCGGGTTCGATTCCCATCACACGGTAGTGTAGTGGTTAGCACAATGTTTACAGTACCAGTGACCTGGGTTCCATTCCCATCACACGGTAGTGTAGTGGTTAGCACAATGTTTACAGTACCAGTGACCCGGGTTCAATTCCCATCATACGGTAGTGTCGTGGTTAGCACAGTGTTTACAGTACCAGTGACCCGGGTTCAATTCCCAACATACGGTAGTGCAGTGGTTAGCACAATGTTTACAGTACCAGTGACCGGGGTTCAATTCCAATCACACGGTAGTGTAGTGGTTAGCACAGTGTTTACAGTACCAGTGACACAGGTTCAATTCCCATCACACGGTAGTGTAGTGGTTAGCACAATATTTACAGTACCAGTGACCCGGGTTCGATTCCCATCACAAGGTAGTGTAGTGGTTAGCACAATGTTTACAGTACCAGTGACCCGGGTTCGATTCCCATCACACGGTAATGTAGTGGTTAGCACAGTGTTTACAGTACCTGTGACCCGGGTTCCATTCCCATCACACGGTAGTGTAGTGGTTAGCACAATGTTTACAGTACCAGTGACCCGGGTTCAATTCCCATCACACGGTAGTGTAGTGGTTAGCACAGTGTTTAGAGTACCTGTGACCCGGGTTCGATTCCCATCACACGCTAGTGTAGTGGTTAGCACAGTGTTTACAGTACCACTGACCCGGTTTCGATTCCCATCACACGGTAGTGTAGTGGTTAGCACAATATTTACAGTACCAGTGACCCGGGTTCAATTCCCATCATACGGTAGTGTCGTGGTTAGCACAGTGTTTACAGTACCAGTGACCCGGGTTCAATTCCCAACATACGGTAGTGCAGTGGTTAGCACAATGTTTACAGTACCAGTGACCGGGGTTCAATTCCAATCACACGGTATTGTAGTGGTTTGCACAGTGTTTACAGTACCAGTGACACAGGTTCAATTCCCATCACACGGTAGTGTAGTGGTTAGCACAATATTTACAGTACCAGTGACCCGGGTTCGATTCCCATCACAAGGTAGTGTAGTGGTTAGCACAATGTTTACAGTACCAGTGACCCGGGTTCGATTCCCATCACACGGTAATGTAGTGGTTAGCACAGTGTTTACAGTACCAGTGACACAGGTTCAATTCCCATCACACGGTAGTGTAGTGGTTAGCACAATATTTACAGTACCAGTGACCCGGGTTCGATTCCCATCACAAGGTAGTGTAGTGGTTAGCACAATGTTTACAGTACCAGTGACCCGGGTTCGATTCCCATCACACGGTAGTGTAGTGATTAGCACAATGTTTACAGTACCAGTGACCAGGGTTCCATTCCCATCACACGGTAGTGTAGCGGTTAGCACAATGTTTACAGTACCAGCGACCTCGGTTCAATTCCCATCACACGGTAGTGTAGTGGTTAGCACAACACTTTACAGTACCAGTGACACAGGTTCTATTCCCATCACACGGTAATGTAGTGGTTAGCACAATGTTTACAGTACCAGTGACCCGGGTTCGATTCCCATCACACGGTAGTGTAGTGGTTAGCACAATGTTTACAGTACCAGTGACCCGGGTTCAATTCCCATCATACGGTAGTGTCGTGGTTAGCACAGTGTTTACAGTACCAGTGACCCGGGTTCAATTCCCAACATACGGTAGTGCAGTGGTTAGCACAATGTTTACAGTACCAGTGACCGGGGTTCAATTCCAATCACACGGTAGTGCAGTGGTTAGCACAATGTTTACAGTACCAGTGACACGGGTTCAATTCCCATTACACGGCAGTGTAGTGGTTAGCACAATATTTTCAGTACCAGTGACCCTGGTTCAATTCCCATCACACGGTAGTGTAGTGGTTAGCACAATGTTTACAGTACCAGTGACCCGGGTTCGATTCCCATCACACGGTAGTGTAGTGGTTAGCACAATGTTTACAGTACCAGTGACACGGGTTCAATTCCCATCACACGGTAGTGTAGTGGTTAGCAAAATGTTTAAGGTACCAGTGACCCGGGTTCGATTCCCATCACACGGTAGTGTAGTGGTTAGCACAATGTTTACAGTACCAGTGACCTGGGTTCAATTCCCATCACACGGTAGTGTAGTGGTTAGCACAACACTTTACCTTACCAGTGACACAGGTTCAATTCCCATCACACGGTAGTGTAGTGGTTAGCACAATGTTTACAGTACCAGCGACCTCTGTTCAATTCCCATCACACGGTAGTGTACTGGTTCGCACAATGTTTACAGTACCAGTGACACAGGTTCAATTCCCATCACACGGTAGTGTAGTGGTTAGCACAACACTTTACAGTACCAGTGACCCGGGTTCAATTCCCATCACACGGTAGTGTAGTGGTTAGCACAATGTTTACCGTACCAGTGACACAGGTTCTATTCCCATCACACGGTAGTGTAGTGGTTAGCACAATGTTTACAGTACCTGTGACCCGGGTTCGATTCCCATCACACGGTAGTGTAGTGGTTAGCACAGTGTTTACAGTACCAGTGACCCGGTTTCGATTCCCATCACACGGTAGTGTAGTGGTTAGCACAATATTTACAGTACCAGTGACCCGGGTTCAATTCCCATCATACGGTAGTGTCGTGGTTAGCACAGTGTTTACAGTACCAGTGACCCGGGTTCAATTCCCAATATACGGTAGTGCAGTGGTTAGCACAATGTTTACAGTACCAGTGACCGGGGTTCAATTCCAATCACACGGTAGTGTAGTGGTTAGCACAGTGTTTACAGTACCAGTGACACAGGTTCAATTCCCATCACACGGTAGTGTAGTGGTTAGCACAATATTTACAGTACCAGTGACCCGGGTTCGATTCCCATCACAAGGTAGTGTAGTGGTTAGCACAATGTTTACAGTACCAGTGACCCGGGTTCGATTCCCATCACACGGTAATGTAGTGGTTAGCACAGTGTTTACAGTAACTGTGACCCGGGTTCCATTCCCATCACACGGTAGTGTAGTGGTTAGCACAATGTTTACAGTACCAGTGACCCGGGTTCAATTCCCATCACACGGTAGTGTAGTGGTTAGCACAGTGTTTAGAGTACCTGTGACCCGGGTTCGATTCCCATCACACGCTAGTGTAGTGGTTAGCACAGTGTTTACAGTACCAGTGACCCGGGTTCAATTCCCATCACACGGTAGTGTAGTGGTTAGCAAAATGTTTACAGTACCAGTGACCCGGGTTCGATTCCCATCACACGGTAGTGTAGTGGTTAGCACAATGTTTACAGTACCAGTGACCTGGGTTCCATTCCCATCACACGGTAGTGTAGTGGTTAGCACAATGTTTACAGTACCAGTGACCCGGGTTCAATTCCCATCATACGGTAGTGTCGTGGTTAGCACAGTGTTTACAGTACCAGTGACCCGGGTTCAATTCCCAACATACGGTAGTGCAGTGGTTAGCACAATGTTTACAGTACCAGTGACCGGGGTTCAATTCCAATCACACGGTAGTGTAGTGGTTAGCACAGTGTTTACAGTACCAGTGACACAGGTTCAATTCCCATCTCACGGTAGTGTAGTGGTTAGCACAATATTTACAGTACCAGTGACCCGGGTTCGATTCCCATCACAAGGTAGTGTAGTGGTTAGCACAATGTTTACAGTACCAGTGACCCGGGTTCGATTCCCATCACACGGTAATGTAGTGGTTAGCACAGTGTTTACAGTACCTGTGACCCGGGTTCCATTCCCATCACACGGTAGTGTAGTGGTTAGCACAATGTTTACAGTACCAGTGACCCGGGTTCAATTCCCATCACACGGTAGTGTAGTGGTTAGCACAGTGTTTAGAGTACCTGTGACCCGGGTTCGATTCCCATCACACGCTAGTGTAGTGGTTAGCACAGTGTTTACAGTACCACTGACCCGGTTTCGATTCCCATCACACGGTAGTGTAGTGGTTAGCACAATATTTACAGTACCAGTGACCCGGGTTCAATTCCCATCATACGGTAGTGTCGTGGTTAGCACAGTGTTTACAGTACCAGTGACCCGGGTTCAATTCCCAACATACGGTAGTGCAGTGGTTAGCACAATGTTTACAGTACCAGTGACCGGGGTTCAATTCCAATCACACGGTATTGTAGTGGTTTGCACAGTGTTTACAGTACCAGTGACACAGGTTCAATTCCCATCACACGGTAGTGTAGTGGTTAGCACAATATTTACAGTACCAGTGACCCGGGTTCGATTCCCATCACAAGGTAGTGTAGTGGTTAGCACAATGTTTACAGTACCAGTGACCCGGGTTCGATTCCCATCACACGGTAATGTAGTGGTTAGCACAGTGTTTACAGTACCAGTGACACAGGTTCAATTCCCATCACACGGTAGTGTAGTGGTTAGCACAATATTTACAGTACCAGTGACCCGGGTTCGATTCCCATCACAAGGTAGTGTAGTGGTTAGCACAATGTTTACAGTACCAGTGACCCGGGTTCGATTCCCATCACACGGTAGTGTAGTGATTAGCACAATGTTTACAGTACCAGTGACCAGGGTTCCATTCCCATCACACGGTAGTGTAGCGGTTAGCACAATGTTTACAGTACCAGCGACCTCGGTTCAATTCCCATCACACGGTAGTGTAGTGGTTAGCACAACACTTTACAGTACCAGTGACACAGGTTCTATTCCCATCACACGGTAATGTAGTGGTTAGCACAATGTTTACAGTACCAGTGACCCGGGTTCGATTCCCATTCCACGGTAGTGTAGTGGTTAGCACAATGTTTACAGTACCAGTGACCCGGGTTCAATTCCCATCATACGGTAGTGTCGTGGTTAGCACAGTGTTTACAGTACCAGTGACCCGGGTTCAATTCCCAACATACGGTAGTGCAGTGGTTAGCACAATGTTTACAGTACCAGTGACCGGGGTTCAATTCCAATCACACGGTAGTGCAGTGGTTAGCACAATGTTTACAGTACCAGTGACACGGGTTCAATTCCCATTACACGGCAGTGTAGTGGTTAGCACAATGTTTTCAGTACCAGTGACCCTGGTTCAATTCCCATCACACGGTAGTGTAGTGGTTAGCACAATGTTTACAGTACCAGTGACCCGGGTTCGATTCCCATCACACGGTAGTGTAGTGGTTAGCACAATGTTTACAGTACCAGTGACCTGGGTTCCATTCCCATCACACGGTAGTGTAGTGGTTAGCACAATGTTTACAGTACCAGTGACCCGGGTTCAATTCCCATCACACTGTTGTGTCGTGGTTAGCACAATGTTTACAGTACCAGTGACCCGGGTTCGATTCCCATCACACGGTAGTGTAGTGGTAAGCACAATGTTTACAGTACCAGTGACCCGGGTTCATTCCCATCACACGGTAGTGTAGTGGTTAGCACAACGTTTACAGTACCTGTGACCCGGGTTCCATTCCCATCACACGGTAGTGTAGTGGTTAGCACAATGTTTACAGTACCAGTGACCCGGGTTCAATTCCCATCACACGGTAGTGTAGTGGTTAGCACAATGTTTACAGTCGCAGTGACCCGGGTTCGATTCCCATCACAAGGTAGTGTAGTGGTTAGCACAATGTTTACAGTACCAGTGACCCGGGATCAATTCCCATCACACGGTAGTGTAGTGGTTAGCACAGTGTTTACAGTACCTGTGACCCGGGTTCGATTCCCATCACACGGTAGTGTAGTGGATAGCACAATGTTTACAGTACCAGTGACCCGGGATCAATTCCCATCACACGGTAGTGTAGTGGTTAGCACAATGTTTACAGTACCAGTGACCCGGGATCAATTCCCATCACACGGTAGTGTAGTGGTTAGCACATTGTTTACAGTACCAGTGACCCGGGTTCAATTCCCATCACACGGTAGAGTAGTGTTTAGCTCAAAGTTTACAGTACCAGTGACCCGGGTTCCATTCCCATCACAGGGTAGTGTAGTGGTTAGCACAATCTTTACAGTACCAGTGACCTGGGTTCAATTCAGATCACACGGTAGTGTAGTGGTTAGCACAATATTTACAGTACCAATGACACAGTTTCAATTCCCATCACACGGTAGTGTAGTGGTTAGCACAATGTTTACAGTACCAGTGACACAGGTTCGATTCCCATCAAACGGTAGTGTAGTGGTTAGCACAATGTTTACAGTGCCAGTGACCCGGGTTCGATTCACATCACACGGTAGTGTAGTGGTTAGCACAAAGTTTGCAGTACCTGTGACCCGGGTTCAATTCCCATCACACGGTAGTGTAGTGGTTTGCACAATGTTTACAGTACCAGTGTCCCGTTTTCAATTCCCATCACACGGTAGTGTAGTGGTTAGCACAATGTTTACAGTACCAGTGACCTGGGTTCAATTCCCATCACAAGGCAGTGTAGTGGTTAGCACAATGTTTACAGTACCAGTGACCCGGGTTCGATTCCCATCACACTGTAGTGTAGTGGTTAGCACAATGGTTACAGTACCAGTGACCCGGGTTCAATTCCCATCACACTTTTGTGTAGTGGTTAGCACAATGTTTACAGTACCAGTGACCCGGGTTCGATTCCCATCACACGGTAGTGTAGTGGTAAGCACAATGTTTACAGTACCAGTGACCCGGGTTCAATTCCCATCACACGGTAGTGTAGTGGTTAGCACAATGTTTTCAGTACCAGTGACCCTGGTTCAATTCCCATCACACTGTAGTGTAGTGGTTAGCACAATGTTTACAGTACCAGTGACACAGGTTCAATTCCCATCACACGGTAGTGTAGTGGTTAGCACAATGTTTACAGTACCAGTGACCCGGGTTCGATTCCCATCACACGGTAGTGTAGTGGTTAGCACAATGTTTACAGTACCAGTGACCTGGGTTCCATTCCCATCACACGGTAGTGTAGTGGTTAGCACAACGTTTGCAGTACCTGTGACCAGGGTTCCATTCCCATCACACAGAAGTGTAGTGGTTAGCACAGTGTTTACAGTACCAGTGACACAGGTTCGATTCCCAACATACGGTAGTGCAGTGGTTAGCACAATGTTTACAGTACCAGTGACCGGGGTTCAATTCCAATCACACGGTAGTGTAGTGGTTAACACAGTGTTTACAGTACCAGTGACCCGGGTTCGATTCCCATCACACTGTAGTGTAGTGGTTAGCACAATTTTTACAGTACCAGTGACCCGGGTTCAATTCCCATCACAAGGTAGTGTAGTGGTTAGCACAATGTTTACAGTACCAGTGACCCAGGTTCAATTCCCATCACACGGTAGTGTAGTGGTTAGCACTATGTTTACAGTACCAGTGACACAGGTTCAATTCCCATCACACGGTAGTGTAGTGGTTAGCACAATGTTTACAGTACCAGTGACACAGGGTCGATTCACATCACACGGTAGTGTAGTGGTTAGCACAATCTTTACAGTACCAGTGACCCGGGTTCAATTCAGATCACACGGTAGTGTAGTGGTTAGCACAATGTTTACAGTACCAGTGACCCGGGTTCGATTCCCATCACACGGTAGTGTAGTGGTTAGCACAATGTTTACAGTACCACTGACCCGGGTTCATTCCCATCACACGGTAGTGTAGTGGTTAGCACAACGTTTACAGTACCTGTGACCCGGGTTCCATTCCCATCACACGGTAGTGTAGTGGTTAGCAGAATGTTTACAGTACCAGTGACCCGGGTTCAATTCCCATCACACGGTAGTGTAGTGGTTAGCACAATGTTTACAGTACCAGTGACCCGGGTTCAATTCCCATCACACGGTAGTGTAGTGGTTAGCACAGTGTTTAGAGTTCCTGTGACCCGGGTTCGATTCCCATCACACGCTAGTGTAGTGGTTAGCACAGTGTTTACAGTACCAGTGACCCGGGTTCAATTCCCATCACACGGTAGTGTAGTGGTTAGCAAAATGTTTACAGTACCAGTGACCCGGGTTCGATTCCCATCACACGGTAGTGTAGTGGTTAGCACAATGTTTACAGTACCAGTGACCTGGGTTCAATTCCCATCACACGGTAGTGTAGTGGTTAGCACAACACTTTACAGTACCAGTGACACAGGTTCAATTCCCATCACACGGTAGTGTAGTGGTTAGCACAATGTTTACAGTACCAGTGACCTGGGTTCCATTCCCATCACACGGTAGTGTAGTGGTTAGCACAAAGTTTGCAGTACCTGTGACCAGGGTTCCATTCCCATCACACAGAAGTGTAGTGGTTAGCACAGTGTTTACAGTACCAGTGACACAGGTTCGATTCCCAACATACGGTAGTGCAGTGGTTAGCACAATGTTTACAGTACCAGTGACCGGGGTTCAATTCCAATCACACGGTAGTGTAGTGGTTAGCACAATGTTTACAGTACCTGTGACCCGGGTTCGATTCCCATCACACGGTAGTGTAGTGGTTAGCACAATGTTTACAGTACCAGTGACCCAGGTTCAATTCCCATCACACGGTAGTGTAGTGGTTAGCACAATGTTTACAGTACCAGTGACCCGGGTTCAATTCCGATCACACGGTAGTGTAGTGGTTAGCACAATGTTTACAGTACCAGTGACCCGGGTTCAATTCCCATCACACGGTAGTGTAGTGGTTAGCACAATCTTTACAGTACCAGTGACCCGGGTTCAATTCAGATCACACGGTAGTGTAGTGGTTAGCACTATGTTTACAGTACCAGTGACACAGGTTCAATTCCCATCACACGGTAGTGTAGTGGTTAGCACAATGTTTACAGTACCAGTGACACAGGGTCGATTCACATCACACGGTAGTGTAGTGGTTAGCACAATCTTTACAGTACCAGTGACCCGGGTTCAATTCAGATCACACGGTAGTGTAGTGGTTAGCACAATCTTTACAGTACCAGTGACCCGGGTTCAATTCAGATCACACAGTCGTGTAGTGGTTAGCACAGTGTTTACAGTACCAGTGACACAGGTTCGATTCCCAACATACGGTAGTGCAGTGGTTAGCACAATGTTTACAGTACCAGTGACCGGGGTTCAATTCCAATCACACGGTAGTGTAGTGGTTAGCACAGTGTTTACAGTACCAGTGACCGGGGTTTGATTCCCATCACACTGTAGTGTAGTGGTTAGCACAGTGTTTACAGTACCAGTGACCAGGTTCAATTCCCATCACACGGTAGTGTAGTGGTTAGCACAATTTTTACAGTACCAGTGACCCGGGTTCAATTCCCATCACACGGTAGTGTAGTGGTTAGCACAATGTTTACAGTACCAGTGACACAGGTTCAATTCCCAACACACGGTAGTGTAGTGGTTAGCACAGTGTTTACCATACCAGTGACCCGGGTTCCATTCCCATCACACGGTAGTGTAGTGGTTAGCACAATTTTTACAGTACCAGTGACCCGGGTTCAATTCCCATCACACGGTAGTGTAGTGGTTAGCACAATGTTTACAGTACCAGTGACCCAGGTTCAATTCCCATCACACGGTAGTGTAGTGGTTAGCACAATGTTTACAGTACCAGTGACCCAGGTTCAATTCCCATCACACGGTAGTGTAGTGGTTAGCACAATGTTTACAGTACCAGTGACCCAGGTTCAATTCCCATCACACGGTAGTGTAGTGGTTAGCACAATGTTTACAGTACCAGTGACCCAGGTTCAATTCCCATCACACGGTAGTGTAGTGGTTAGCACAATGTTTACAGTACCAGTGACACAGGTACAATTCCCATCACACGGTAGTGTAGTGGTTAGCACAATGTTTACAGTACCAGCGACCCAGGTTCAATTCCCATCACACGGTAGTGTTGTGGTTAGCACAACGTTTACAGTACCAGTGACACAAGTTCAATTCCCATCACACGGTAGTGTAGTGGTTAGCACAACGTTTACAGTACCAGTGACACAGGTTCAATTCCCATCACACGGTAGTGTAGTGGGTAGCACAATATTTACAGTACCAGTGACCCGGGTTCGATTCCCATCACACGGTAGTGTAGTGGTTAGCACAATGTTTACAGTACCAGCGACCCAGGTTCAATTCCCATCACACGGTAGTGTAGTGGTTAGCACAATGTTTACAGTACCAGTGACACAGGGTCGATTCACATCACACGGTAGTGTAGTGGTTAGCACAATCTTTACAGTACCAGTGACCCGGGTTCAATTCAGATCACACGGTAGTGTAGTGGTTAGCACAATGTTTACAGTACCAATGACACAGGTTCAATTCCCATCACACGGTAGTGTAGTGTTGAGCACAATGTTTACAGTACCAGTGACACAGGTTCAATTCCCATCACACGGTAGTGTAGTGGTTAGCACAATGTTTACAGTACCAGTGACCCAGGTTCGATTCCCATCACACGGTAATGTAGTGGTTAGCACAATGTTTACAGTACCAGTGACCCGGGTTCGATTCCCATCACACTTTAGTGTAGTGGTTGGCACAATTTTTACAGTACCAGTGACCCGGGTTCAATTCCGATCACAAGGTAGTGTAGTGGTTAGCACAATGTTTACAGTACCAGAGACCCGGGTTCGATTCCCATCACACGGTAGTGTAGTGGTAGCACAACGTTTACAGTACCAGCGACCCAGGTTCAATTCCCATCACACGGTAGTGTAGTGGTTAGCACAGTGTTTGCAGTACCAGTGACCCGGGTTCAATTCCCATCACACGGTAGTGTAGTGGTTAGCACAATGTTTACAGTACCAGTGACCCGGGTTCAATTCCCATCACACGGTAGTGTAGTGGTTAGCACAATGTTTACTGTACCAGTGACACAGGTTCAATTCCCATCACACGGTAGTGTAGTGGTTAGCACAATGTTTACTGTACCAGTGACCCGGGTTCAATTCCCATCACACGGTAGTGTAGTGGTTAGCACAATGTTTACAGTACCAGTGACACAGGTTCGATTCCCATCACACGGTAGTGTAGTGGTTAGAACAACGCTTACAGTACCAGAGACTCGGGTTCAATTCCCATCACACAGTAGTGTAGTGGTTAGCACAATGTTTACAGTACCAGTGACCCGGGTTCAATTCCCATCACACGGTAGTGTAGTCGTTAGCACAATGTTTACAGTACCAGTGACAGAGGTTCAATTCCCATCACATGGTAGTGTAGTGGTTGGCACAACGTTCACAGTAGCAGTGACCCGGGTTCGATTCCCATCACACGGTAGTCTAGTTGTTAGCACAATGTTTACAGTGCCTGTGACCCGGGTTCGATTCCCATCACACGGTAGTGTAGTGGTTAGCTCAATGTTTACAGTACCAATGACCCAGGTTCAATTCCCATCACACGGTTGTGTAGTGGTTAGCACAATGTTTACTGTACCAGTGACACAGGTTCGATTCCCATCACACGGTAGTGTAGTGGTTAGCACAATTTTTACAGTACCAGTGACACAGGTTCAATTCCCATCACACGGTAGTGTAGTGGTTAGCACAATGTTTACAATACCAGTGACCCGGGTTCAATTCCGATCACACGGTAGTGTAGTGGTAGCAGAACGTTTACAGTACCAGCGACCCAGTTTCAATTCCCATCACACGGTAGTGTAGTGGTTAGCACAATGTTTACAGAACCAGTGACCCGGGTTCAATTCCCATCAGACGGTAGTGTAGTCGTTAGCACAATGTTTACAGTACCAGTGACAGAGGTTCAATTCCCATCACACGGTAGTGTAGTGGTTGGCACAACGTTCACAGTAGCAGTGACCCGGGTTCGATTCCCATCACACGGTAGTGTAGTGGTTAGCACAATGTTTACTGTACCAGTGACCCGGGTTCAATTCCCATCACATGGTAGTGTAGTGGTTAGCACAATGTTTACAGTAACTGTGACCCGGGTTCAATTCCCATCACACGGTAGTGTAGTGGTTAGCACAGTGTTTACAGTACCTGTGACCCGGGTTCGATTCACATCACACGGTAGTGTAGTGGTTAGCACAATGTTTACAATACCAGTTACCCGGGTTCAATTCCCATCACACGGTAGTGTAGTGGTTAGCACAGTGTTTACAGTACCAGTGACCCGGGTTCAATTCCCATTACACGGTAGTGTAGTGGTTAGCACAATGTTTACAGTACCTGTGACCCGGGTTCGATTCCCATCACACGGTAGTGTAGTGGTTAGCACAATGTTTACAGTACCAGTGACCCGGGTTCGATTCCCATCACACGGTACTGTAGTGGTTAGCACAACGGTTACAGTACCAGTGACCCGGGTTCGATTCCCATCACACGGTAGTGTAGTGGTTAGCACAATGTTTACAGTACCAGTGACCTGGGTTCAATTCCCATCACACGGTAGTGTAGTGGTTAGCACAATGTTTACAGTACCTGTGACCCGGGTTCGATTCCCATCACACGGTAGTGTAGTGGTTAGCACAACGGTTACAGTACCAGTGACCCGGGTTCAATTCCCATCACACGGTAGTGTAGTGGTTAGCACAATGTTTACAGTACCAGTGACCCGGGTTCGATTCCCATCACACGGTAGTGTAGTGGTTAGCACAACGGTTACAGTACCAGTGACCCGGGTTCAATTCCCATCACACTGTAGTGTAGTGGTTAGCACAATGTTTACAGTACCTGTGACCCGGGTTCGATTCCCATCACACGGTAGTGTAGTGGTTAGCACAATATTTACAGTACCAGTGACCCGGGTTCGATTCCCATCACACGGTAGTGTAGTGGTTAGCACAACGGTTACAGTAGCATTGACCCGGGTTCAATTCCCATCACACGGTAGTGTTGTGGTAGCACAATGTTTACAGTACCAGTGACACAGGTTCAATTCCCATCACACGGTAGTGTAGTGGTTAGCACAATGTTTACAGTAACTGTGACCCGGGTTCAATTCCCATCACACGGTAGTGTAGTGGTTAGCACAGTGTTTACTGTACCAGTGACCCGGGTTCAATTCCCATCACTCGGTAGTGTAGTGGTTAGCACAATGTTTACAGTACCAGTTACCCGGGTTCAATTCCCATCGCACGGTAGTGTAGTGGTTAGCACAATGTTTACAGTACCAGTGACCCGGGTTCCATTCCCATCACACGGTAGTGTAGTGGTTAGCACAATGTTTACAGTACCAGTGACCCGGGTTCAATTCCGATCACACGGTAGTGTAGTGGTAGCACAACGTTTACAGTACCAGCGACCCAGGTTCAATTCCCATCACACGGTAGTGTAGTGGTTAGCACAGTGTTTGCAGTACCAGTGACCCGGGTTCAATTCCCATCACACGGTAGTGTAGTGGTTAGCACAATGTTTACAGTACCAGTGACCCGGGTTCAATTCCCATCACACGGTAGTGTAGTGGTTAGCACAATGTTTACTGTACCAGTGACACAGGTTCAATTCCCATCACACGGTAGTGTAGTGGTTAGCACAATGTTTACTGTACCAGTGACCCGGGTTCAATTCCCATCACACGGTAGTGTAGTGGTTAGCACAATGTTTACAGTACCAGTGACACAGGTTCGATTCCCATCACACGGTAGTGTAGTGGTTAGAACAACGTTTACAGTACCAGAGACTCGGGTTCATTTCCCATCACACGGTTGTGTAGTGGTTAGCACAATGTTTACAGTACCAGTGACCCGGGTTCAATTCCCATCACATGGTAGTGTAGTGGTTAGCACAATGTTTACAGTAACTGTGACCCGGGTTCAATTCCCATCACACGGTAGTGTAGTGGTTAGCACAGTGTTTACTGTACCAGTGACCCGGGTTCAATTCCCATCACACGGTAGTGTAGTGGTTAGCACAATGTTTACAATACCAGTTACCCGGGTTCAATTCCCATCACACGGTAGTGTAGTGGTTAGCACAGTGTTTACAGTACCAGTGACCCGGGTTCAATTCCCATTACACGGTAGTGTAGTGGTTAGCACAATGTTTACAGTACCTGTGACCCGGGTTCGATTCCCATCACACGGTAGTGTAGTGGTTAGCACAATTTTTACAGTACCAGTGACCTGGGTTCAATTCCCATCACACGGTAGTGTAGTGGTTAGCACAATGTTTACAGTACCAGTGACCCGGGTTCAATTCCCATCACACGGTAGTGTAGTGGTTAGCACAATGTTTACAGTACCTGTGACCCGGGTTCGATTCCCATCACACGGTAGTGTAGTGGTTAGCACAATGTTTACTGTACCAGTGACCCGGGT
>NW_026780563.1:0-32000 GCF_030144855.1 Hypanus sabinus | reverse complement strand
TGGGGACGGGTCTGTCACTCTGTACCACTGGGATACGGTACCGGTGGGGACGGGTCTGTCACTCTGTACCACTGTGATACGGTACCGTTGGGGACGGGTCTGTCAGTCTGTACCACTGGGATACGGTAGCCGGTGGGGACGGGTCTGTCACACTGTACCACTGGGATACGGTACCGGTGGGCACGGGTCTGTCACTCTGTACCACTGGGATACGGTACCGGTGGGGATGGGTCTGTCACTCTGTACCACTGGGATACGGTATCGGTGGGGACGGGTCTGTCACTCTGTACCACTGGGATACGGTACCGGTGGGGACAGGTCTGTCACTGTGTAACATAGGGGTACAGTACCGGTGGGGACGGGTCTGTCACTCTGTACCACTGGGATACGGTACCGGTGGGGACGGGTCTGTCACTCTGTACCACTGGGATACGGTACCGGTGGGGATGGGTCTGTCACTCTGTACCACTGGGATACGGTACCAGTGGGGACAGGTCTGTCACTGTGTAACACCGGGGTACGGTACCGGTGGGGACAGGTCTGTCACTGTGTAACTCCGGGGTACGGTACCGGTGGGGACAGGTCTGTCACTCTGTACCACTGGGAAACGGTACCGGTGGGGATGAGTCTGTCACTCTGTCCCACTGGGATAATGTACCGGTGGGGACGGGTCTGTCACTCTGTACCACTGGGATATGGTATCAGTGGGGACGGGTCTGTCACTCTGTACCACTAGGATACGGTACCGGTGGGGACGGGTCTGTCACTCTGTACCACTGGGATACGGTATCGGTGGAGACGGATCTGTCACTCTGTACCACTGGGATACAAAAGCTGTGGGGACGGGTCTGTCACTCTGTACCACAGGGGTACGGTACCGGTGGGGAAGGGTCTGTCACTCTGTACCACTGGGAAACGGCACCGGTGGGGACGGGTCTGTCACTCTGTCCCACTAGGATACGGTACCGGTGGGGACGGGTCTGTCACTCTGTACCACTGGGATATGGTACCAGTGGAGACGGGTCTGTCACAGTGTAACACCGGGGTACGGTACCAGGGGGGTCAGGTCTGTCACTGTGTAACACCGGGGTACAGTACCAGTGGGGACAGGTCGGTCAGTGTGTAACACCGAGGTACGGTACCGGTGGGGTCAGTTCTGTCACTCTGTACCACTGGGATACGGTATCGGTGTGGACGGGTCTGTCACTCTGTACCACTGGGATACAGTACCGGTGGGGACGGGTCTGTCACTGTTTACCACCGGGGTACGGTACCGGTGGGGACAGGTCTGTCACTGTGTAACACCGGGGTACGGTACTGGTGGGGACAGATCTGTCAGTGTGTAACACCGGGGTACGGTACTGGTGGGGACAGGTCTGTCAATGTGTAACACCGGGGTATAGTACCGGTGGGGACAGGTCGGTCAGTGTGTAACACCGGGGTACGGTACTGGTGGGGACATGTCTGTCTCTGTGTAACACCGAGGTACGGTACCAGTGGGCAAGGGTCTGTCACTGTGTAACACCGGGGTACAGTACCGGTGGGGACAGGTCTGTCACTGTGTAACACCGGGGTACAGTACTGGTGGGGACAGGTCGGTCAGTGTGTAACACCAGGGTACATTACGGGTGGGGACAGGTCTGTCACTGTGTAACACCGGGGTACAGTACTGGTGGGGACAGGTCGGTCAGTGTGTAACACCGGGGTACAGTACCGGTGGGTACAGGTCTGCCACTGTGTAACACCGGGGTACGGTACCGGTGGGGAGGAGACTGTCACTCTGTAAAACCAGTGTACGGTACCGGTGGGGAGGAGTCTGTCACTGTGTAACACCGGGGTACGGTACCGGTGGGGAGGAGACTGTCACTCTGTAAAACCAGGGTACGGTACCGGTGGGGAGGAGTCTGTCACTGTGTAACACCGGGGTACATTACCGGTGGGGACGGGTCTGTCACTCTGTACCACTGGGATACGGTACCGGTGAGGACGGGTCTGTCACTCTGTACCACTGGGATAGGGTACCGGTGGGGACGGGTCTGTCACTCTGTACCATTGGGATACGGTACCGGTGGGGACGGGTCTGTCACTCTGCACAACTGGGATACGGTACCGGTGGGGACGTGTCTGTCACTATGTACCACTGGGATACGGTACCGGTGGGGACGGGTCTGTCACTCTGTACCACTGGGATACGGTACCGGTGGGGACGGGTCTGTCACTCTGTACCACTGGGATACGGTACCGGTGGGGACAGGTCTGTCAGTCTGTACCACTGGGATACAGTACCGGTGGGGACGGGTCTGTCACACTGTACCACTGGGATACGGTACCGGTGGGCACGGGTCTGTCACTCTGTACCACTGGGATACGGTACCGGTGGGCACGGGTCTGTCACTCTGTACCACTGGGATACGGTACCGGTGGGCACGGGTCTGTCACTCTGTACCACTGGGATACGGTACCGGTGGGGACGGGTCTGTCACTCTGCACAACTGGGATACGGTACCGGTGGGCACGGGTCTGTCACTCTGTACCATTGGGATACGGTACCGGTGGGGACGGGTCTGTCACTCTGCACAACTGGGATACGGTACCGGTGGGGACGTGTCTGTCACTCTGTACCACTGGGATACGGTACCGGTGGGGACGGGTCTGTCACTCTGTACCACTGGGATACGGTACCGGTGGGGACGGGTCTGTCACTCTGTACCACTGGGATACGGTACCGGTGGGGACGGGTCTGTCAGTCTGTACCACTGGGATACGGTACCGGTGGGGACGGGTCTGTCACACTGTACCACTGGGATACGGTACCGGTGGGCACGGGTCTGTCACTCTGTACCACTGGGATACGGTACCGGTGGGGATGGGTCTGTCACTCTGTACCACTGGGATACGGTATCGGTGGGGACGGGTCTGTCACTCTGTACCACTGGGATACGGTACCGGTGGGGACAGGTCTGTCACTGTGTAACACCGTGTTACGGTCCCGCTGTGGAGGAGTCTGTCACCTTGAAACAACGGGGTACTGTACTGGTGGGGTACGGGTCTGTCACAGTGTTACACCTGGGTACAGTACCTGTGGGGACAGGTCTGTCACTGTGTAACATAGGGGTACAGTACCGGTGGGGACGGGTCTGTCACTCTGTACCACTGGGATACGGTACCGGTGGGGACGGGTCTGTCACTCTGTACCACTGGGATACGGTACCGGTGGGGATGTGTCTGTCACTCTGTACCACTGGGATACTGTACCGGTGGGGATGGGTCTGTCACTCAGTCCCACTGGGATACGGTACCAGTGGGGAAGGGTCTGTCACTCTGTACCACTGGGATACGGTACAGGTGGGGATGGGTCTGTCACTCTATACCACTGGGATACGGTACCGGTCGGGACGGGTCTGTCACTCTGTACCACTGGGATATGGTACCGGTGGGGACGGGTCTGTCACTCTGTACCACTGGGATACGGTACCGGTGAGGATGGGTCTGTCACTCTGTACCACTGGGATACGGTACCGGTGGGGACGGGTCTGTCACTCTGTACCACTGGGATACGGTACCGGTGGGGACGGGTCTGTCACTCTGTACCACTGGGATACGGTACCGGTGGGGACGGGTCTGTCACTCTGTACCACTGGGATACGGTACCGGTGGGGACGGGTCTGTCACTCTGTACCACTGGGATGTGGTACCGGTGGGGACGGGTCTGTCACTGTGTACCACTGGGATACGGTACCGTTGGGGACGGGTCTGTCACTCTGTACCACTGGGATACGGTACCGGTGGGGACGGGTCTGTCACTCTGTACCACCTGGGATACGGTATCGGTGGGGACGGGTCTGTCACTCTGTACCACTGGGATACGGTACCGGTGGGGACGGGTCTGTCACTGTGCAACACCGGGGTACGGTACCGGTGGGGATGGGTCTGTCAATCTGTACCACTGGGATACGGTACCGGTGGGGATGTGTCTGTCACTCTGTACCACTGGGATATGGTACCGGTGGGGACGGGTCTGTCACTCTGTACCACTGGGATATGGTACCAGTGGGGACGGGTCTGTCACTCTGTACCACTGGGAAACAGTACCGGTGGGGACGGGTCTGTCACTCTGTACCACTGGGATATGGTAACGGTGGGGACGGGTCTGTCACTCTGTACCACTAGGATACGGTATCGGTGGAGACGGGTCTGTCAGTCTATACCACTGGGATACAAAAGCTGTAGGGACGGGTCTGTCACTCTGTACCACTGGGAAACGGTACCGGTGGGGACGGGTCTGTCACTCTGTACCACTGGGATACGGTACTGGTGGGGACGGGTCTGTCACTCTGTACCACTGGGATACGGTATCGGTGGGGACGGGTCTGTCACTCTGTACCACTGGGATATGGTAACGGTGGGGACGGGTCTGTCACTCTGTACCACTAGGATACGGTATCGGTGGAGACGGGTCTGTCACTCTATACCACTGGGATACAAAAGCTGTAGGGACGGGTCTGTCACTCTGTACCACTGGGAAACGGTACCGGTGGGGACGGGTCTGTCACTCTGTACCACTGGGATACGGTACCGGTGGGGACGGGTCTGTCACTCTGTACCACTGGGATACGGTATCGGTGGGGACGGGTCTGTCACTCTGTACCACTGGGATACGGTACCGGTGGGGACGGGTCTGTCACTGTGCAACACCGGGGTAGAGTACCGGTGGGGATGGGTCTGTCACTCTGTACCACTGGGATACGGTACCGGTGGGGACGGGTCTGTCACTCTGTACCACTGGGATACGGTACCGGTGGGGACGGGTCTGTCACTCTGTACCACTGGGATACGGTACCGGTGGAAATGTGTCTGTCACTCTGTACCACTGGGATACGGTACCGGTGGGAACGGGTCTGTCTCTCTGTACCACTGGGATGCGTTACCGGTGGGGACGGGTCTGTCACTCTGTACCACTGGGATATGGTACCGGTGGGGACGGGTCTGTCACTCTGTACCACTGGGAAACTGTACCCGTGGGAACGGGTCTGTCACTCTGTACCACTGGGATACGGTATCGGTGGGGACGGGTCTGTCACTCTGTACCACTGGGATACGGTACCGGTGGGGACAGGTCTGTCACTGTGTAACACCGTGTTACGGTCCCGCTGTGGAGGAGTCTGTCACCTTGAAACAACGGGGTACTGTACTGGTGGGGTACGGGTCTGTCACAGTGTTACACCTGGGTACAGTACCAGTGGGGACAGGTCTGTCACTGTGTAACATAGGGGTACAGTACCGGTGGGGACGGGTCTGTCACTCTGTCCCACTGGGATACGGTACCGGTGGGTACGGGTCTGTCACTCTGTACCACTGGGATACGGTATCGGTGGGGACGGGTCTGTCACTCTGTACCACTGGGATACGGTACCGGTGGGGACAGGTCTGTCACTGTGTAACACCGTGTTACGGTCCCGCTGTGGAGGAGTCTGTCACCTTGAAACAACGGGGTACTGTACTGGTGGGGTACGGGTCTGTCACAGTGTTACACCTGGGTACAGTACCTGTGGGGACAGGTCTGTCACTGTGTAACATAGGGGTACAGTACCGGTGGGGACGGGTCTGTCACTCTGTACCACTGGGATACGGTACCGGTGGGGACGGGTCTGTCACTCTGTACCACTGGGATACGGTACCGGTGGGGATGTGTCTGTCACTCTGTACCACTGGGATACTGTACCGGTGGGGATGGGTCTGTCACTCAGTCCCACTGGGATACGGTACCAGTGGGGAAGGGTCTGTCACTCTGTACCACTGGGATACGGTACCGGTGAGGATGGGTCTGTCACTCTGTACCACTGGGATACGGTACCGGTGGGGACGGGTCTGTCACTCTGTACCACTGGGATACGGTACCGGTGGGGACGGGTCTGTCACTCTGTACCACTGGGATACGGTACCGGTGGGGACGGGTCTGTCACTCTGTACCACTGGGATACGGTACCGGTGGGGACGGGTCTGTCACTCTGTACCACTGGGATGCGGTACCGGTGGGGACGGGTCTGTCACTGTGTACCACTGGGATACGGTACCGTTGGGGACGGGTCTGTCACTCTGTACCACTGGGATACGGTACCGGTGGGGACGGGTCTGTCACTCTGTACCACTTGGGATACGGTATCGGTGGGGACGGGTCTGTCACTCTGTACCACAGGGATACGGTACCGGTGGGGACGGGTCTGTCACTGTGCAACACCGGGGTACGGTACCGGTGGGGATGGGTCTGTCAATCTGTACCACTGGGATACGGTACCGGTGGGGATGTGTCTGTCACTCTGTACCACTGGGATATGGTACCGGTGGGGACGGTTCTGTCACTCTGTACCACTAGGATACGGTATCGGTGGAGACGGGTCTGTCACTCTATACCACTGGGATACAAAAGCTGTAGGGACGGGTCTGTCACTCTGTACCACTGGGAAACGGTACCGGTGGGGACGGGTCTGTCACTCTGTACCACTGGGATACGGTACCGGTGGGGACGGGTCTGTCACTCTGTACCACTGGGATACGGTATCGGTGGGGACGGGTCTGTCACTCTGTACCACTGGGATATGGTAACGGTGGGGACGGGTCTGTCACTCTGTACCACTAGGATACGGTATCGGTGGAGACGGGTCTGTCACTCTATACCACTGGGATACAAAAGCTGTAGGGACGGGTCTGTCACTCTGTACCACTGGGAAACGGTACCGGTGGGGACGGGTCTGTCACTCTGTACCACTGGGATACGGTACCGGTGGGGACGGGTCTGTCACTCTGTACCACTGGGATACGGTATCGGTGGGGACGGGTCTGTCACTCTGTACCACTGGGATACGGTACCGGTGGGGACGGGTCTGTCACTCTGTACCACTGGGATGCGGTACCGGTGGGGACGGGTCTGTCACTGTGTACCACTGGGATACGGTACCGTTGGGGACGGGTCTGTCACTCTGTACCACTGGGATACGGTACCGGTGGGGACGGGTCTGTCACTCTGTACCACTTGGGATACGGTATCGGTGGGGACGGGTCTGTCACTCTGTACCACTGGGATACGGTACCGGTGGGGACGGGTCTGTCACTGTGCAACACCGGGGTACGGTACCGGTGGGGATGGGTCTGTCAATCTGTACCACTGGGATACGGTACCGGTGGGGATGTGTCTGTCACTCTGTACCACTGGGATATGGTACCGGTGGGGACGGGTCTGTCACTCTGTACCACTGGGATACGGTACCGGTGGGGACGGGTCTGTCACTCTGTACCACTGGGATACGGTATCGGTGGGGACGGGTCTGTCACTCTGTACCACTGGGATATGGTAACGGTGGGGACGGGTCTGTCACTCTGTACCACTAGGATACGGTATCGGTGGAGACGGGTCTGTCACTCTATACCACTGGGATACAAAAGCTGTAGGGACGGGTCTGTCACTCTGTACCACTGGGAAACGGTACCGGTGGGGACGGGTCTGTCACTCTGTACCACTGGGATACGGTACCGGTGGGGACGGGTCTGTCACTCTGTACCACTGGGATACGGTATCGGTGGGGACGGGTCTGTCACTCTGTACCACTGGGATACGGTACAGGTGGGGACGGGTCTGTCACTGTGCAACACCGGGGTAGGGTACCGGTGGGGATGGGTCTGTCACTCTGTACCACTGGGATACGGTACCGGTGGGGACGGGTCTGTCACTCTGTACCACTGGGATACGGTACCGGTGGGGACGGGTCTGTCACTCTGTACCACTGGGATACGGTATCGGTGGGGACGGGTCTGTCACTCTGTACCACTGGGATACAGTACCGGTGGGGACGGGTCTGTCACTGTGCAACACAGGGGTACGGTACCAGTGAGGATGGGTCTGTCACTCTGTACCACTGGGATACGGTACCGGTGGAAATGTGTCTGTCACTCTGTACCACTGGGATACGGTACCGGTGGGAACGGGTCTGTCTCTCTGTACCACTGGGATATGGTACCGGTGGGGACGGGTCTGTCACTCTGTACCACTGGGAAACGGTACCCATGGGAACGGGTCTGTCACTCTGTACCACTGGGATACGGTATCGGTGGGGACGGGTCTGTCACTCTGTACCACTGGGATACGGTACCGGTGGGGACAGGTCTGTCACTGTGTAACACCGTGTTACGGTCCCGCTGTGGAGGAGTCTGTCACCTTGAAACAACGGGGTACTGTACTGGTGGGGTACGGGTCTGTCACAGTGTTACACCTGGGTACAGTACCAGTGGGGACAGGTCTGTCACTGTGTAACATAGGGGTACAGTACCGGTGGGGACGGGTCTGTCACTCTGTCCCACTGGGATACGGTACCGGTGGGTACGGGTCTGTCACTCTGTACCACTGGGATACGGTACCGGTGGGGACGGGTCTGTCACTCTGTACCACTGGGATACGGTACCGGTGGGGACGGGTCTGTCACTCTGTACCACTGGGATACGGTACCGGTGGGGACGGGTCTGTCACTCTGTACCACTGGGATGCGGTACCGGTGGGGACGGGTCTGTCAGTGTGTACCACTGGGATACGGTACCGTTGGGGACGGGTCTGTCACTCTGTACCACTGGGATACGGTACCGGTGGGGACGGGTCTGTCACTGTTTACCACCGGGGTACGGTATCGGTGGGGACGGGTCTGTCACTCTGTACCACTGGGATACAGTACCGGTGGGGACGGGTCTGTCACTCTGTACCACTGGGATACAGTACCGGTGGGGAAGGGTCTGTCACTGTGCAACACCGGGGTACAGGTCTGTCACTGTGTAACATAGGGGTACAGTACCGGTGGGGACGGGTCTGTCACTCTGTCCCACTGGGATACGGTACCGGTGGGTACGGGTCTGTCACTCTGTACCACTGGGATACGGTACCGGTGGGGACGGGTCTGTCACTGTTTACCACCGGGGTACGGTATCGGTGGGGACGGGTCTGTCACTCTGTACCACTGGGATACAGTACCGGTGGGGACGGGTCTGTCACTCTGTACCACTGGGATACAGTACCGGTGGGGAAGGGTCTGTCACTGTGCAACACCGGGGTACAGGTCTGTCACTGTGTAACACCGGGTTACGGTACTGGTGGGGACATGTCTGTCTCTGTGTAACACCGAGGTACGGTACCGGTGGGGTCAGGTCTGTTACTGTGTAACACCGGGGTACAGTACCGGTGGGGACAGGTCGGTCAGTGTGTAACACCGGGGTACGGTAGTGGTGGGACGGGTCTGTCACTGTGTAACACCGGGGTACAGTACCGGTGGGGACAGGTCTGTCACTGTGTAACACCGGGGTACAGTACCAGTGGGGACAGGTCGGTCAGGGTGTAACACCGGGGTACGGTAGTAGTGGGGACGGGTCTGTCACTGTGTAACACCGGGGTACAGTACCGGTGGGGACAGGTCTGTCACTGTGTACCACTGGGGTACGTTTCCGGTGGGGATGGGTCTGTCACTCTGTAACACTGGGATAAAGTACTGGTGGGGACAGATCTGTCACTGTGTAACAGCGGAGTACGGTGCTGGTGGGGACAGGTCTGTCACTCAGTACCACCGGGGTACGGTACCGGTGGGGATGGGTCTGTCACTCTGTACCACCGGGGTACGGTACCAGTGGGGATGGGTCTGTCACTGTGTACCACCGGGGTACGGTACCGGTCGGGATGGGTCTGTCTCTCTGTACCACTGGGATACAATACCGGTGGGGATGGGTCTGTCACTCTGTACCACTGGGATACAATACCGGTGGGGATGGGTCTGTCACTCTGTACCACTGGGATACGGTACCAGTGGGGACAGGTCTGTCACTGTGTAACACTGGGGTACAGTACCGGTATGGAGGAGTCTGTCACTGTGTAACACCGGGGTACGGTACTGGTGGGGAGGAGACTGTCACTCTGTAACACCAGGGTACGGTACCAGAGTGGACAGGTCTGTCACTGTGTAACACCAGGGTACGGTACCTGTGGGGACAGGTCTGTCACTGTGTAACACCAGGGTACGGTACCTGTGGGGACAGGTCTGTCACTGTGTAACACCGGGGTACGGTAACGGTGTGGACAGGTCTGTCACTGTGTAACACAGGGGTACGATACCGGATGGGACAGCTCTGTCACTGTTTACCACCGGGGTACGGTACCAGTGGGGATGGGTCTGTCACTGTGTAACACCGCGGTACATTACCGGTGGGGTACGGGTCTGTCACTGTGTAACACCGGGATACGGTACCGGTGGGGATGGGTCTGTCACTGTGTAACACCGGGGTACATTACCGGTGGGGTGCGGGTCTGTCACTGTGTAACACCGGGATACGGTACCGGTGGGGACAGGTCTGTCACTGTGTAACACCGGGGTACGGGCCTGTCTCTGTGTAACACCGGGATACGGTACCGGGGGGGATGTGTCTGTCACGGTGTAACACTGGGATACGGTACCGGTGGGGACAGGTCTGTCACTGTGTAACACCGTGTTACGGTCCCGCTGGGGAGGAGTCTGTCACCTTGAAACAACGGGGTACGGTACTGGTGGGGTACGGGTCTCTCACAGTGTTACACCCGGGTACAGTACCTGTGGGGACAGGTCTGTCGCTGTGTAACATAGGGGTACAGTACCGGTGGGGACAGGCATGTCACTGTTTACCACCGGGGTACGGTACCGGTGGGGACAGGTCTGTCACTCTGTACCACTGGGATACTGTACCGGTGGGGATGCGTCTGTCACTCTGTCCCACTGGGATACGGTACCGGTGGGGACGGGTCTGTCACTGTGTAACACCGGGGTACGGTACCGGTGGGGATGTGTCTGTCACGCTGTACCACTGGGATATGGTACCGGTGGGAACGGGTCTGTCTCTCTGTACCACTGGGATGCGGTACCGGTGGGGACGGGTCTGTCACTCTGTACCACTGGGATATGGTACCGGTGGGGACGGGTCTGTCACTCTGTACCACTGGGATATGGTACCGGTGGGGACGGGTCTGTCACTCTGTACCACTGGGAAACGGTACCGGTGGGGACGGGTCTGTCACTCTGTACCACTGGGATATGGTAACGGTGGGGACGGGTCTGTCACTCTGTACCACTAGGATACGGTATCGGTGGAGACGGGTCTGTCACTCTATACCACTGGGATATAAAAGCTGTAGGGACGGGTCTGTCACTCTGTACCACTGGGAAACGGTACCGGTGGGGACGGGTCTGTCACTCTGTACCACTGGGATACGGTACCGGTGGGGACGGGTCTGTCACCCTGTACCACTGGGATACGGTATCGGTGGGGACGGGTCTGTCACTGTACCACTGGGATACGGTACCGGTGGGGACGGGTCTGTCACTGTGCAACACCGGGGTAGGGTACCGGTGGGGATGGGTCTGTCACTCTGTACCACTGGGATACGGTACCGGTGGGGATGCATCTGTCACTCTGTACCACTGGGATACGGTACCGGTGGGAACGGGTCTGTCTCTCTGTACCACTGGGATGCGGTACCGGTGGGGACGGGTCTGTCACTCTGTACCACTAGGATACGGTATCGGTGGAGACGGGTCTGTCACTCTGTACCACTAGGATACGGTATCGGTGGAGACGGGTCTGTCACTCTATACCACTGGGATACAAAAGCTGTAGGGACGGGTCTGTCACTCTGTACCACTGGGATACGGTACCGGTGTGGACAGGTCTGTCACTGTGTAACATAGGGGTACAGTACTGGTGGGGACAGGTCTGTCACTGTTTACCACCGGGGTACAGAACCGGTGTGGACAGGTCTGTCACTGTGTAACACCGAGGTATGGTACCAGGGGGGTCAGGTCTGTCACTGTGTAATACTGGAGTACAGTACCGGTGGGGACAGGTCGGTCAGTGTGAACACCGAGGTACGGTACCGGTGGGGTCGGGTCTGTCACTCTGTACCACTGGGATGAGGTACCGGTGGGGACGGGTCTGTCACTCTGTACCACTGGGATATGGTACCGGTGGGGACGGGTCTGTCACTCTGTACCACTGGGATATGGTACCGGTGGGGACGGGTCTGTCACTCTGTACCACTGGGAAACGGTACCGGTGGGGACGGGTCTGTCACTCTGTACCACTGGGATATGGTAACGGTGGGGACGGGTCTGTCACTCTGTACTACTGGGATACAAAAGCTGTAGGGACAGGTCTGTCACTCTGTACCACTGGGAAACGGTACCGGTGGGGACGGGTCTGTCACTCTGTACCACTGGGAAACAGTACCGGTGGGGACGGGTCTGTCACTCTGTACCACTGGGATACAGTACCGGTGTGGACAGGTCTGTCACTGTGTAACATAGGGGTACAGTACTGGTGGGGACAGGTCTGTCACTGTTTACCACCGGGGTACGGTATCGGTGGGGACGGGTCTGTCACTCTGTACCACTGGGATACAGTACCGGTGGGGACGGGTCTGTCACTCTGTACCACTGGGATACAGTACCGGTGGGGAAGGGTCTGTCACTGTGCAACACCGGGGTACAGGTCTGTCACTGTGTAACACCGGGGTACGGTATGGGTGGGGACCTGTCTGTGTCTGTGTAACACCGAGGTACGGTACCGGTGGGGTCAGGTCTGTTACTGTGTAACACCGGGGTACAGTACCGGTGGGGACAGGTCGGTCAGTGTGTAACACCGGGGTACGGTACTGGTGGGGACATGTCTGTCTCTGTGTAACACCGAGGTACGGTACCGGTGGGGACAGGTCTGTCACTGTGTAACACCGGGGTACTGTACCGGTGGGGACAGGTCGGTCAGTGTGTAACACCGGCGTACGGTAGTGGTGGGGACAGGTCTGTCACTGTGTACCAGCGGGGTACGGTACCGGTGGGGATGGGTCTGTCACTCTGTACCACTGGGATACAGTACTGGTGGGGACAGATCTGTCACTGTGTAACACCGGAGTACGGTACTGGTGGGGACAGGTCTGTCACTCTGTACCACCGGGGTACGGTACCGGTGGGGATAGGTCTGTAACTCTGTACCACCGGGGTACGGTACCGGTGGGGATGGGTCTGTCACTGTGTACCACCGGGGTACGGTACCGGTGGGGATGGGTCTGTCACTCTGTACCACTGGGATATGGTACCGGTGGGGACGGGTCTGTCACTCTGTACCACTGGGATACGGTACCGGTGGGGACGGGTCTGTCACTCTGTACCACTGGGATACGGTACCGGTGGGGATGGGTCTGTCACTCTGTACCACAGGGATACGGTACCGGTGGGGCCGGGTCTGTCACTCTGTACCACTGGGATACGGTACCGGTGGGGACGGGTCTGTCACTCTGTACCACTGGGATACGGTACCGGTGGGGACGGGTCTGTCACTCTGTACCACTGGGATACGGTACCGGTGGGGACGGGTCTGTCACTCTGTACCACTGGGATACGGTACCGGTGGGGACGGGTCTGTCACTCTGTACCACTGGGATACGGTACCAGTGGGGACGGGTCTGTCACTGTGTACCACTGGGATACGGTACCGTTGGGGACGGGTCTGTCACTCTGTACCACTGGGATACGGTACCGGTGGGGACGGGTCTGTCACTCTGTACCACTGGGATACGGTACCGGTGGGGACGGGTCTGTCACTCTGTACCACTTGGGATACGGTATCGGTGGGGACGGGTCTGTCACTCTGTACCACTGGGATACGGTACCGGTGGGGACGGGTCTGTCACTCTGTACCACTGGGAAACGGTACCGGTGGGGACGGGTCTGTCACTCTGTACCACTGGGAAACAGTACCGGTGGGGACGGGTCTGTCACTCTGTACCACTGGGATACAGTACCGGTGTGGACAGGTCTGTCACTGTGTAACATAGGGGTACAGTACTGGTGGGGACAGGTCTGTCACTGTTTACCACCGGGGTACGGTATCGGTGGGGACGGGTCTGTCACTCTGTACCACTGGGATACAGTACCGGTGGGGACGGGTCTGTCACTCTGTACCACTGGGATACAGTACCGGTGGGGAAGGGTCTGTCACTGTGCAACACCGGGGTACAGGTCTGTCACTGTGTAACACCGGGGTACGGTATGGGTGGGGACCTGTCTGTGTCTGTGTAACACCGAGGTACGGTACCGGTGGGGTCAGGTCTGTTACTGTGTAACACCGGGGTACAGTACCGGTGGGGACAGGTCGGTCAGTGTGTAACACCGGGGTACGGTACTGGTGGGGACATGTCTGTCTCTGTGTAACACCGAGGTACGGTACCGGTGGGGACAGGTCTGTCACTGTGTAACACCGGGGTACTGTACCGGTGGGGACAGGTCGGTCAGTGTGTAACACCGGGGTACGGTAGTGGTGGGGACAGGTCTGTCACTGTGTACCAGCGGGGTACGGTACCGGTGGGGATGGGTCTGTCACTCTGTACCACTGGGATACAGTACTGGTGGGGACAGATCTGTCACTGTGTAACACCGGAGTACGGTACTGGTGGGGACAGGTCTGTCACTCTGTACCACCGGGGTACGGTACCGGTGGGGATAGGTCTGTAACTCTGTACCACCGGGGTACGGTACCGGTGGGGATGGGTCTGTCACTGTGTACCACCGGGGTACGGTACCGGTGGGGATGGGTCTGTCACTCTGTACCACTGGGATACGGTACCGGTGGGGACGGCTCTGTCACTCTGTACCACTGGGATACGGTACCGGTGGGGACGGGTCTGTCACTCTGTACCACTGGGATACGGTACCGGTGGGGATGGGTCTGTCACTCTGTACCACAGGGATACGGTACCGGTGGGGCCGGGTCTGTCACTCTGTACCACTGGGATACGGTACCGGTGGGGACGGGTCTGTCACTCTTTACCACTGGGATACGGTACCGGTGGGGACGGGTCTGTCACTCTGTACCACTGGGATACGGTACCGGTGGGGACGGGTCTGTCACTCTGTACCACTGGGATACGGTACCGGTGGGGACGGGTCTGTCACTCTGTACCACTGGGATACGGTACCAGTGGGGACGGGTCTGTCACTGTGTACCACTGGGATACGGTACCGTTGGGGACGGGTCTGTCACTCTGTACCACTGGGATACGGTACCGGTGGGGACGGGTCTGTCACTCTGTACCACTGGGATACGGTACCGGTGGGGACGGGTCTGTCACTCTGTACCACTTGGGATACGGTATCGGTGGGGACGGGTCTGTCACTCTGTACCACTGGGATACGGTACCGGTGGGGACGGGTCTGTCACTGAGCAACACCGGGGTACGGTACCGGTGGGGATGGGTCTGTCACTCTGTACCACTGGGATACGGTACCGGTGGGGATGTGTCTGTCACTCTGTACCACTGGGATATGGTACCGGTGGGAACGGGTCTGTCTCTCTGTACCACTGGGATATGGTACCGGTGGGGATGTGTCTGTCACTCTGTACCACTAGGATACGGTATCGGTGGAGACGGGTCTGTCACTCTATACCACTGGGATACAAAAGCTGTAGGGACGGGTCTGTCACTGTGTACCACTGGGAAACGGTACCGGTGGGGACGGGTCTGTCACTCTGTACCACTGGGATACGGTACCGGTGGGGACGGTTCTGTCACTCTGTACCACTGGGATACGGTATCGGTGGGGACGGGTCTGTCACTCTGTACCACTGGGATACGGTACCGGTGGGGACGGGTCTGTCACTGTGCAACACCGGGGTAGGGTACCGGTGGGGATGGGTCTGTCACTCTGTACCACTGGGATACGGTACCGGTGGGGACGAGTCTGTCACTGTGCAACACCGGGGTAGGGTACCAGTGGGGACAGGTTCTGTCACTGTGTAACACCGGGGTACAGTACCGGTGGGGACAGGTCGGTCAGTGTGTAACACCGGGGTACAGTACCGGTGGGGACAGGTCTGTCACTGTGTAACACCGTGTTACGGTCCCGCTGGGGAGGAGTCTGTCACCTTGAAACAACGGGGTACGGTACTGGTGGGGTACAGGTCTGTCACAGTGTTACACCTGGGTACAGTACCTGTGGGGACAGGTCTGTCACTGTGTACCGCTAGGATACGGTATCGGTGGAGACGGGTCTGTCACTGTGTAACACCAGGGTACGGTACCGGTGGGGACGGGTCTGTCACTGTGCAACACAGGTGTACGGTACCGGTGGGGACGGGTCTGTCACTGTGCAACACTAGGATACGGTACCGGTGGGGATGGGTCTGTCTCTCTGTACCACTCGGATACGGTACCGGTGTGGACAGGTCTGTCACTGTGTAACATAGGGGTACAGTACTGGTGGGGACAGGTCTGTCACTGTTTACCACCGGGGTACGGTACCGGTGTGGACAGGTCTGTCACTGTGTAACACCGAGGTACGGTACCAGGTGGGTCAGGTCTGACACTCTGTACCACTGGGATATGGTACCGGTGGGGACAGGTCGGTCACTCTGTACCACTGGGATACGGTACCGGTGGGGATGGGTCTGTCACTCTGTACTACTGGGATACGGTATCGGTGGGGATGGGTTTGTCACTCTGTACCACTGGGATACAGTACCGGTGGGGACGGGTCTGTCACTGTGCAACACCGGGGTACGGTACTGGTGGGGACAGGTCTGTCACTGTGTAACATAGGGGTACAGTACCGGTGGGGACAGGTCGGTCAGTGTGTAACACCGTGTTACGGTCCCGCTGGGGAGGAGTCTGTCACCTTGAAACAACGGGGTACGGTACTGGTGGGGTACGGTACTGGTGGGGTACGGGTCTGTCACAGTGTTACACCTGGGTACAGAACCTTTGGGGACAGGTTTGTCACTGTGTAACATAGGGGTACAGTACCGGTGGGGACAGGTCTGTCACTGTGTACCGCTAGGATACGGTATCGGTGGGGACAGGTCTGTCACTCTGTACCACTGGGATACGGTACCGGTGGGGGCGGGTCTGTCACTGTGTCACACCAGGGTACGGTACCAGTGGGGACGGGTCTGTCACTGTGCAACACAGGGGTACGGTACCGGTGGGGATGGGTCTGTCTCTCTGTACCACTCGGATACGGTACCGGTGGGGATGGGTCGGTCAGTGTGTAACACCGGGGTACGGTAGTGGTGGGGACAGGTCTGTCACTCTGTACCACCGGGGTACGGTACCGGTGGGGATAGGTCTGTCACTCTGTACTACCGGGGTACGGTACCGGTGGGGATGGGTCTGTCACTGTGTACCACCGGGGTACGGTACCGGTGGGGATGGGTCTGTCACTCTGTACCACTGTGATACAATACCGGTGGGGATGGGACTGTCACTCTGTACCACTGGGATACGGTATCGGTGGGGACGGGTCTGTCACTCTGTACCACTGGGATACAATACCGGTGGGGATGGGTCTGTCACTCTGTACCACTGGGAAACGGTACCAGTGGGAAAGGTCTGTCACTGTGTAACACCGGGGTACGGTTCCCGTGGGGACAGGTCTGTCACTCTGTACCACTGGGAAACGGTACCGGTGGGTATGAGTCTGTCACTCTGTCCCACTGGGATAAGGTACTGGTGGGGACGGGTCTGTCACTCTGTACCACTGGGATATGGAATCAGTGGGGACGGGTCTGTCACTCTGTACCACTGGGATACAAAAGCTGTGGGGACGGGTCTGTCACTCTGTACCACCGGGGTACGGTACCGGTGGGGACGGGTCTGTCACTCTGTACCACTGGGATACGGTACCGGTGGGGAAGGGTCCGTCACTCTGTACCACTGGGAAACGGTACCAGTGGGGACGGGTCTGTCACTCTGTCCCACTAGGATACGGTACCGGTGGGGACGGGTCTGTCACTCTGTCCCACTAGGATACGGTACCGGAGGGGACGGGTCTGTCACTCTGTGCCACTGGGATACGGTCCCAGTGGGGACAGGTCGGTCAGTGTGTAACACCGAGGTACGGTACCGGTGGGGTCAGGTCTGTCACTCTGTACCACTGGGATACGGTATCGGTGGGGACAGGTCGGTCAGTGTGTAACACCGTGTTACGGTCCCGCTGGGGAGGAGTCTGTCAACTTGAAACAACGGGGTACAGTACTGGTGGGGTTCGGGTCTGTCACAGTGTTACACCTGGGTACAGTACCTGTGGGGACAGGTCTGTCACTGTGTAACACCGGGATACGGTACCGGTGGGGACAGGTCTGTCACTCTGTACCACTGGGATACGGTATCGGTGGGGACGGGTCTGTCACTCTGTACCACTGGGATACTGTACCGGTGGGGACGGGTATGTCACTCTGTACCACTGGGAAACGGTACCGGTGGGGACGGGTCTGTCACTCTGTACCACTGGGATACTGTACCGGTGGGGATGGGTCTGTCACTCTGTCCCACTGCGATACGGTACCGGTGGGGATGGGTCTGTCACTCTGTACCACTGGGATATGGTACCGGTGAGGACGGGTCTGTCATTCTGTACCACTGGGATACAGTACCGGTGGGGACGGGTCTGTCACTCTGTACCACTGGGATACGGTACCGGTGGGGACGGGTCTGTCACTCTGTACCACTGGGATATGGTATCGGTGGGGACGGGTCTGTCACTCTGTACCACTGGGATACGGTACCGGTGGGGACGGGTCTGTCACTCTGTACCACTGGGATACGGTACCGGTGGGGAAGGGTCTGTCACTCTGTACCACTGGGATACGGTACCGGTGGGGACGGGTCTGTCACTCTGTACCACTGGGATACGGTATCGGTGGGGACGGGTCTGTCACTCTGTACCACTGGGATACGGTACCGGTGGGGACGGGTCTGTCACTCTGTACCACTGGGATACAGTACCGGTGGGGAAGGGTCTGTCACTCTGTACCACTGGGATACGGTACCGGTGGGGACGGGTCTGTCACTCTGTACCACTGGGATACGGTATCGGTGGGGACGGGTCTGTCACTCTGTACCACTGGGATACGGTACCGGTGGGGACGGGTCTGTCACTCTGTACCACTGGGATACTGTACCGGTGGGGATGGGTCTGTCACTCTGTCCCACTGGGATACGGTACCAGTGGGGACGGGTCTGTCACTCTGTACCACTGGGATAGGGTACCGGTGGGGACGGGTCTGACACTATGTACCATTGGGATACGGTACCGGTGGGGACGGGTCTGTCACTCTGCACAACTGGGATACGGTACCGGTGGGGACGTGTCTGTCACTCTGTACCACTGGGATACGGTACCGGTGGGGACGGGTCTGTCACTCTGTACCACTGGGATACGGTACCGGTGGGGACGGGTCTGTCACTCTGTACCACTGGGATACGGTACCGGTGGGGACGGGTCTGTCAGTCTGTACCACTGGGATACAGTACCGGTGGGGACGGGTCTGTCACACTGTACCACTGGGATACGGTACCGGTGGGCACGGGTCTGTCACTCTGTACCACTGGGATACGGTACCGGTGGGGACGGGTCTGTCACTCTGCACAACTGGGATACGGTACCGGTGGGCACGGGTCTGTCACTCTGTACCATTGGGATACGGTACCGGTGGGGACGGGTCTGTCACTCTGCACAACTGGGATATGGTACCGGTGGGGACGTGTCTGTCACTCTGTACCACTGGGATACGGTACGGGTGGGGACGGGTCTGTCACTCTGTACCACTGGGATACGGTACCGGTGTGGACGGGTCTGTCACTCTGTACCACTGGGATACGGTACTGGTGGGGACGGGTCTGTCAGTCTGTACCACTGGGATACGGTAGCCGGTGGGGACGGGTCTGTCACACTGTACCACTGGGATACGGTACCGGTGGGCACGGGTCTGTCACTCTGTACCACTGGGATACGGTACCGGTGGGGATGGGTCTGTCACTCTGTACCACTGGGATACGGTATCGGTGGGGACGGGTCTGTCACTCTGTACCACTGGGATACGGTACCGGTGGGGACAGGTCTGTCACTGTGTAACATAGGGGTACAGTACCGGTGGGGACGGGTCTGTCACTCTGTACCACTGGGATACGGTACCGGTGGGGACGGGTCTGTCACTCTGTACCACTGGGATACGGTACCGGTGGGGATGGGTCTGTCACTCTGTACCACTGGGATACGGTACCAGTGGGGACAGGTCTGTCACTGTGTAACACCGGGGTACGGTACCGGTGGGGACAGGTCTGTCACTGTGTAACTCCGGGGTACGGTACCGGTGGGGACAGGTCTGTCACTCTGCACCACTGGGAAACGGTACCGGTGGGGATGAGTCTGTCACTCTGTCCCACTGGGATAATGTACCGGTGGGGACGGGTCTGTCACTCTGTACCACTGGGATATGGTATCAGTGGGGACGGGTCTGTCACTCTGTACCACTAGGATACGGTACCGGTGGGGACGGGTCTGTCACTCTGTACCACTGGGATACGGTATCGGTGGAGACGGATCTGTCACTCTGTACCACTGGGATACAAAAGCTGTGGGGACGGGTCTGTCACTCTGTACCACCGGGGTACGGTACCGGTGGGGAAGGGTCTGTCACTCTGTACCACTGGGATACGGTACCGGTGGGGAAGGGTCTGTCACTCTGTACCACTGGGAAACGGCACCGGTGGGGACGGGTCTGTCACTCTGTCCCACTAGGATACGGTACCGGTGGGGACGGGTCTGTCACTCTGTACCACTGGGATATGGTACCAGTGGAGACGGGTCTGTCACAGTGTAACACCGGGGTACGGTACCAGGGGGGTCAGGTCTGTCACTGTGTAACACCGGGGTACAATACCGGTGGGGACAGGTCGGTCAGTGTGTAACACCGAGGTACGGTACCGGTGGGGTCAGTTCTGTCACTCTGTACCACTGGGATACGGTATCGGTGTGGACGGGTCTGTCACTCTGTACCACTGGGATACAGTACCGGTGGGGACGGGTCTGTCACTGTTTACCACCGGGGTACGGTACCGGTGGGGACAGGTCTGTCACTGTGTAACACCGGGGTACAGTACTGGTGGGGACAGATCTGTCAGTGTGTAACACCGGGGTACGGTACTGGTGGGGACAGGTCTGTCAATGTGTAACACCGGGGTATAGTACCGGTGGGGACAGGTCGGTCAGTGTGTAACACCGGGGTACGGTACTGGTGGGGACATGTCTGTCTCTGTGTAACACCGAGGTACGGTACCGGTGGGCACAGGTCTGTCACTGTGTAACACCGGGGTACAGTACCGGTGGGGACAGGTCTGTCACTGTGTAACACCGGGGTACAGTACTGGTGGGGACAGGTCGGTCAGTGTGTAACACCGGGGTACACTACGGGTGGGGACAGGTCTGTCACTGTGTAACACCGGGGTACAGTACTGGTGGGGACAGGTCGGTCAGTGTGTAACACCGGGGTACACTACGGGTGGGGACAGGTCTGTCACTGTGTAACACCGGGGTACAGTACGGGTGGGGACAGGTCGATCAGTGTGTAACACCGGGGTACACTACGGGTGGGGACAGGTCTGCCACTGTGTAACACCGGGGTACGGTACCGGTGGGGAGGAGACTGTCACTCTGTAAAACCAGGGTACGGTACCGGTGGGGAGGAGTCTGTCACTGTGTAACACCGGGGTACGGTACCGGTGGGGAGGAGACTGTCACTCTGTAAAACCAGGGTACGGTACCGGTGGAGAGGAGTCTGTCACTGTGTAACACCGGGGTACATTACCGGTGGGGACGGGTCTGTCACTCTGTACCACTGGGATACGGTACCGGTGAGGACGGGTCTGTCACTCTGTACCACTGGGATAGGGTACCGGTGGGGACGGGTCTGTCACTCTGTACCATTGGGATACGGTACCGGTGGGGACGGGTCTGTCACTCTGCACAACTGGGATACGGTACCGGTGGGGACGTGTCTGTCACTCTGTACCACTGGGATACGGTACCGGTGGGGACGGGTCTGTCACTCTGTACCACTGGGATACGGTACCGGTGGGGACGGGTCTGTCACTCTGTACCACTGGGATACGGTACCGGTGGGGACAGGTCTGTCAGTCTGTACCACTGGGATACAGTACCGGTGGGGACGGGTCTGTCACACTGTACCACTGGGATACGGTACCGGTGGGCACGGGTCTGTCACTCTGTACCACTGGGATACGGTACCGGTGGGGACGGGTCTGTCACTCTGCACAACTGGGATACGGTACCGGTGGGCACGGGTCTGTCACTCTGTACCATTGGGATACGGTACCGGTGGGGACGGGTCTGTCACTCTGCACAACTGGGATACGGTACCGGTGGGGACGTGTCTGTCACTCTGTACCACTGGGATACGGTACCGGTGGGGACGGGTCTGTCACTCTGTACCACTGGGATACGGTACCGGTGGGGACGGGTCTGTCACACTGTACCACTGGGATACGGTACCGGTGGGGACGGGTCTGTCACTCTGTACCACTGGGATACTGTACCGGTGGGGATGGGTCTGTCACTCTGTCCCACTGCGATACGGTACCGGTGGGGATGGGTCTGTCACTCTGTACCACTGGGATATGGTACCGGTGAGGACGGGTCTGTCATTCTGTACCACTGGGATACAGTACCGGTGGGGACGGGTCTGTCACTCTGTACCACCGGGGTACGGTACCGGTGGGGACGGGTCTGTCACTCTGTACCACTGGGATACGGTACCGGTGGGGAAGGGTCCGTCACTCTGTACCACTGGGAAACGGTACCAGTGGGGACGGGTCTGTCACTCTGTCCCACTAGGATACGGTACCGGTGGGGACGGGTCTGTCACTCTGTCCCACTAGGATACGGTACCGGAGGGGACGGGTCTGTCACTCTGTGCCACTGGGATACGGTCCCAGTGGGGACAGGTCGGTCAGTGTGTAACACCGAGGTACGGTACCGGTGGGGTCAGGTCTGTCACTCTGTACCACTGGGATACGGTATCGGTGGGGACAGGTCGGTCAGTGTGTAACACCGTGTTACGGTCCCGCTGGGGAGGAGTCTGTCAACTTGAAACAACGGGGTACAGTACTGGTGGGGTTCGGGTCTGTCACAGTGTTACACCTGGGTACAGTACCTGTGGGGACAGGTCTGTCACTGTGTAACACCGGGATACGGTACCGGTGGGGACGGGTCTGTCACTCTGTACCACTGGGATACGGTACCGGTGGGGACGGGTCTGTCACTCTGTACCACTGGGATATGGTAACGGTGGGGACGGGTCTGTCACTCTGTACCACTGGGATACGGTACCGGTGGGGACGGGTCTGTCACTCTGTACCACTGGGATACGGTACCGGTGGGGACAGGTCTGTCACTCTATACCACTGGGATACTGTACCGGTGGGGACGGGTATGTCACTCTGTACCACTGGGAAACGGTACCGGTGGGGACGGGTCTGTCACTCTGTACCACTGGGATACTGTACCGGTGGGGATGGGTCTGTCACTCTGTCCCACTGCGATACGGTACCGGTGGGGATGGGTCTGTCACTCTGTACCACTGGGATATGGTACCGGTGAGGACGGGTCTGTCATTCTGTACCACTGGGATACAGTACCGGTGGGGACGGGTCTGTCACTCTGTACCACTGGGATACGGTACCGGTGGGGACGGGTCTGTCACTCTGTACCACTGGGATATGGTATCGGTGGGGACGGGTCTGTCACTCTGTACCACTGGGATACGGTACCGGTGGGGACGGGTCTGTCACTCTGTACCACTGGGATACGGTACCGGTGGGGAAGGGTCTGTCACTCTGTACCACTGGGATACGGTACCGGTGGGGACGGGTCTGTCACTCTGTACCACTGGGATACGGTATCGGTGGGGACGGGTCTGTCACTCTGTACCACTGGGATACGGTACCGGTGGGGACGGGTCTGTCACTGTACCACTGGGATACAGTACCGGTGGGGAAGGGTCTGTCACTCTGTACCACTGGGATACGGTACCGGTGGGGACGGGTCTGTCACTCTGTACCACTGGGATACGGTATCGGTGGGGACGGGTCTGTCACTCTGTACCACTGGGATACGGTACCGGTGGGGACGGGTCTGTCACTCTGTACCACTGGGATACTGTACCGGTGGGGATGGGTCTGTCACTCTGTCCCACTGGGATACGGTACCAGTGGGGACGGGTCTGTCACTCTGTACCACTGGGATAGGGTACCGGTGGGGACGGGTCTGACACTATGTACCATTGGGATACGGTACCGGTGGGGACGGGTCTGTCACTCTGCACAACTGGGATACGGTACCGGTGGGGACGTGTCTGTCACTCTGTACCACTGGGATACGGTACCGGTGGGGACGGGTCTGTCACTCTGTACCACTGGGATACGGTACCGGTGGGGACGGGTCTGTCACTCTGTACCACTGGGATACGGTACCGGTGGGGACGGGTCTGTCAGTCTGTACCACTGGGATACAGTACCGGTGGGGACGGGTCTGTCACACTGTACCACTGGGATACGGTACCGGTGGGCACGGGTCTGTCACTCTGTACCACTGGGATACGGTACCGGTGGGGACGGGTCTGTCACTCTGCACAACTGGGATACGGTACCGGTGGGCACGGGTCTGTCACTCTGTACCATTGGGATACGGTACCGGTGGGGACGGGTCTGTCACTCTGCACAACTGGGATACGGTACCGGTGGGGACGTGTCTGTCACTCTGTACCACTGGGATACGGTACGGGTGGGGACGGGTCTGTCACTCTGTACCACTGGGATACGGTACCGGTGTGGACGGGTCTGTCACTCTGTACCACTGGGATACGGTACTGGTGGGGACGGGTCTGTCAGTCTGTACCACTGGGATACGGTAGCCGGTGGGGACGGGTCTGTCACACTGTACCACTGGGATACGGTACCGGTGGGCACGGGTCTGTCACTCTGTACCACTGGGATACGGTACCGGTGGGGATGGGTCTGTCACTCTGTACCACTGGGATACGGTATCGGTGGGGACGGGTCTGTCACTCTGTACCACTGGGATACGGTACCGGTGGGGACAGGTCTGTCACTGTGTAACATAGGGGTACAGTACCGGTGGGGACGGGTCTGTCACTCTGTACCACTGGGATACGGTACCGGTGGGGACGGGTCTGTCACTCTGTACCACTGGGATACGGTACCGGTGGGGATGGGTCTGTCACTCTGTACCACTGGGATACGGTACCAGTGGGGACAGGTCTGTCACTGTGTAACACCGGGGTACGGTACCGGTGGGGACAGGTCTGTCACTGTGTAACTCCGGGGTACGGTACCGGTGGGGACAGGTCTGTCACTCTGCACCACTGGGAAACGGTACCGGTGGGGATGAGTCTGTCACTCTGTCCCACTGGGATAATGTACCGGTGGGGACGGGTCTGTCACTCTGTACCACTGGGATATGGTATCAGTGGGGACGGGTCTGTCACTCTGTACCACTAGGATACGGTACCGGTGGGGACGGGTCTGTCACTCTGTACCACTGGGATACGGTATCGGTGGAGACGGATCTGTCACTCTGTACCACTGGGATACAAAAGCTGTGGGGACGGGTCTGTCACTCTGTACCACCGGGGTACGGTACCGGTGGGGAAGGGTCTGTCACTCTGTACCACTGGGATACGGTACCGGTGGGGAAGGGTCTGTCACTCTGTACCACTGGGAAACGGCACCGGTGGGGACGGGTCTGTCACTCTGTCCCACTAGGATACGGTACCGGTGGGGACGGGTCTGTCACTCTGTACCACTGGGATATGGTACCAGTGGAGACGGGTCTGTCACAGTGTAACACCGGGGTACGGTACCAGGGGGGTCAGGTCTGTCACTGTGTAACACCGGGGTACAATACCGGTGGGGACAGGTCGGTCAGTGTGTAACACCGAGGTACGGTACCGGTGGGGTCAGTTCTGTCACTCTGTACCACTGGGATACGGTATCGGTGTGGACGGGTCTGTCACTCTGTACCACTGGGATACAGTACCGGTGGGGACGGGTCTGTCACTGTTTACCACCGGGGTACGGTACCGGTGGGGACAGGTCTGTCACTGTGTAACACCGGGGTACGGTACTGGTGGGGACAGATCTGTCAGTGTGTAACACCGGGGTACGGTACTGGTGGGGACAGGTCTGTCAATGTGTAACACCGGGGTATAGTACCGGTGGGGACAGGTCGGTCAGTGTGTAACACCGGGGTACGGTACTGGTGGGGACATGTCTGTCTCTGTGTAACACCGAGGTACGGTACCGGTGGGCACAGGTCTGTCACTGTGTAACACCGGGGTACAGTACCGGTGGGGACAGGTCTGTCACTGTGTAACACCGGGGTACAGTACTGGTGGGGACAGGTCGGTCAGTGTGTAACACCGGGGTACACTACGGGTGGGGACAGGTCTGTCACTGTGTAACACCGGGGTACAGTACTGGTGGGGACAGGTCGGTCAGTGTGTAACACCGGGGTACACTACGGGTGGGGACAGGTCTGTCACTGTGTAACACCGGGGTACAGTACGGGTGGGGACAGGTCGATCAGTGTGTAACACCGGGGTACACTACGGGTGGGGACAGGTCTGCCACTGTGTAACACCGGGGTACGGTACCGGTGGGGAGGAGACTGTCACTCTGTAAAACCAGGGTACGGTACCGGTGGGGAGGAGTCTGTCACTGTGTAACACCGGGGTACGGTACCGGTGGGGAGGAGACTGTCACTCTGTAAAACCAGGGTACGGTACCGGTGGAGAGGAGTCTGTCACTGTGTAACACCGGGGTACATTACCGGTGGGGACGGGTCTGTCACTCTGTACCACTGGGATACGGTACCGGTGAGGACGGGTCTGTCACTCTGTACCACTGGGATAGGGTACCGGTGGGGACGGGTCTGTCACTCTGTACCATTGGGATACGGTACCGGTGGGGACGGGTCTGTCACTCTGCACAACTGGGATACGGTACCGGTGGGGACGTGTCTGTCACTCTGTACCACTGGGATACGGTACCGGTGGGGACGGGTCTGTCACTCTGTACCACTGGGATACGGTACCGGTGGGGACGGGTCTGTCACTCTGTACCACTGGGATACGGTACCGGTGGGGACAGGTCTGTCAGTCTGTACCACTGGGATACAGTACCGGTGGGGACGGGTCTGTCACACTGTACCACTGGGATACGGTACCGGTGGGCACGGGTCTGTCACTCTGTACCACTGGGATACGGTACCGGTGGGGACGGGTCTGTCACTCTGCACAACTGGGATACGGTACCGGTGGGCACGGGTCTGTCACTCTGTACCATTGGGATACGGTACCGGTGGGGACGGGTCTGTCACTCTGCACAACTGGGATACGGTACCGGTGGGGACGTGTCTGTCACTCTGTACCACTGGGATACGGTACCGGTGGGGACGGGTCTGTCACTCTGTACCACTGGGATACGGTACCGGTGGGGACGGGTCTGTCACTCTGTACCACTGGGATACGGTACCGGTGGGGACGGGTCTGTCAGTCTGTACCACTGGGATACGGTACCGGTGGGGACGGGTCTGTCACACTGTACCACTGGGATACGGTACCGGTGGGCACGTGTCTGTCACTCTGTACCACTGGGATACGGTACCGGTGGGGACGGGTCTGTCACTCTGTACCACTGGGATACGGTATCGGTGGGGACGGGTCTGTCACTCTGTACCACTGGGATACGGTACCGGTGGGGACAGGTCTGTCACTGTGTAACACCGTGTTACGGTCCCGCTGTGGAGGAGTCTGTCACCTTGAAACAACGGGGTACTGTACTGGTGGGGTACGGGTCTGTCACAGTGTTACACCTGGGTACAGTACCTGTGGGGACAGGTCTGTCACTGTGTAACATAGGGGTACAGTACCGGTGGGGACGGGTCTGTCACTCTGTACCACTGGGATACGGTACCGGTGGGGACGGGTCTGTCACTCTGTACCACTGGGATACGGTACCGGTGGGGACGTGTCTGTCACTCTGTACCACTGGGATAATGTACCGGTGGGGATGGGTCTGTCACTCTGTCCCACTGGGATACGGTGCCAGTGGGGAATGGTCTGTCAATCTGTACCACTGGGATACGGTACCGGTGGGGATGTGTCTGTCACTCTGTACCACTGGGATATGGTACCGGTGGGGACGGGTCTGTCACTCTGTACCACTGGGATATGGTACCAGTGGGGACGGGTCTGTCACTCTGTACCACTGGGAAACAGTACCAGTGGGGACGGGTCTGTCACTCTGTACCACTGGGATATGGTAACGGTGGGGACGGGTCTGTCACTCTGTACCACTAGGATACGGTATCGGTGGAGACGGGTCTGTCACTCTATACCACTGGGATACAAAAGCTGTAGGGACGGGTCTGTCACTCTGTACCACTGGGAAACGGTACCGGTGGGGACGGGTCTGTCACTCTGTACCACTGGGATACGGTACCGGTGGGGACGGGTCTGTCACTCTGTACCACTGGGATACGGTATCGGTGGGGACGGGTCTGTCACTCTGTACCACTGGGATATGGTAACGGTGGGGACGGGTCTGTCACTCTGTACCACTAGGATACGGTATCGGTGGAGACGGGTCTGTCACTCTATACCACTGGGATACAAAAGCTGTAGGGACGGGTCTGTCACTCTGTACCACTGGGAAACGGTACCGGTGGGGACGGGTCTGTCACTCTGTACCACTGGGATACGGTACCGGTGGGGACGGGTCTGTCACTCTGTACCACTGGGATACGGTATCGGTGGGGACGGGTCTGTCACTCTGTACCACTGGGATACGGTACCGGTGGGGACGGGTCTGTCACTGTGCAACACCGGGGTAGGGTACCGGTGGGGATGGGTCTGTCACTCTGTACCACTGGGATACAGTACCGGTGGGGATGGGTCTGTCACTCTGTACCACTGGGATACGGTATCGGTGGGGACGGGTCTGTCACTCTGTACCACTGGGATACAGTACCGGTGGGGACGGGTCTGTCACTCTGTACCACTGGGATACAGTACCGGTGGGGACGGTTCTGTCACTGTGCAACACCGGGGTACAGGTCTGTCACTGTGTAACACCGGGGTACGGTACCGGTGGGGACAGGTCTGTCAATGTGTAACACCGGGGTACGGGCCTGTCTCTGTGTAACACCGGGATACGGTACCGGGGGGGATGTGTCTGTCACGGTGTAACACTGGGATACGGTACCGGTGGGGACAGGTCTGTCACTGTGTAACACCGTATTACGGTCCCGCTGGGGAGGAGTCTGTCACCTTGAAACAACGGGTTACTGTACTGGTGGGGTACGGGTCTGTCACAGTGTTACACCTGGGTACAGTACCAGTGGGGACAGGTCTGTCACTGTGTAACATAGGGGTACAGGACCGGTGGGGACGGGTCTGTCACTCTGTACCACTGGGATACGGTACCGGTGGGGACGGGTCTGTCACTCTGTACCACTGGGATATGGTACCGGTGGGGACGGGTCTGTCACTCTGTACCACTGGGATACGGTACCGGTGAGGATGGGTCTGTCACTCTGTACCACTGGGATACGGTACCGGTGGGGACGGGTCTGTCACTCTGTACCACTGGGATACGGTACCGGTGGGGACGGGTCTGTCACTCTGTACCACTGGGATACGGTACCGGTGGGGACGGGTCTGTCACTCTGTACCACTGGGATACGGTACCGGTGGGGACGGGTCTGTCACTCTGTACCACTGGGATGCGGTACCGGTGGGGACGGGTCTGTCACTCTGTACCACTGGGAAACAGTACCGGTGGGGACGGGTCTGTCACTCTGTACCACTGGGATATGGTAACGGTGGGGACGGGTCTGTCACTCTGTACCACTAGGATACGGTATCGGTGGAGACGGGTCTGTCACTCTATACCACTGGGATACAAAAGCTGTAGGGACGGGTCTGTCACTCTGTACCACTGGGAAACGGTACCGGTGGGGACGGGTCTGTCACTCTGTACCACTGGGATACGGTACCGGTGGGGACGGGTCTGTCACTCTGTACCACTGGGATACGGTATCGGTGGGGACGGGTCTGTCACTCTGTACCACTGGGATATGGTAACGGTGGGGACGGGTCTGTCACTCTGTACCACTAGGATACGGTATCGGTGGAGACGGGTCTGTCACTCTATACCACTGGGATACAAAAGCTGTAGGGACGGGTCTGTCACTCTGTACCACTGGGAAACGGTACCGGTGGGGACGGGTCTGTCACTCTGTACCACTGGGATACGGTACCGGTGGGGACGGGTCTGTCACTCTGTACCACTGGGATACGGTATCGGTGGGGACGGGTCTGTCACTCTGTACCACTGGGATACGGTACCGGTGGGGACGGGTCTGTCACTCTGTACCACTGGGATACGGTATTGGTGGGGACGGGTCTGTCACTCTGTACCACTGGGATACAGTACCGGTGGGGACGGGTCTGTCACTCTGTACCACTGGGATACGGTACCAGTGGGGACAGGTCTGTCACTGTGTAACATAGGGGTACAGGACCGGTGGGGACGGGTCTGTCACTCTGTACCACTGGGATACGGTACCGGTGGGGACGGGTCTGTCACTCTGTACCACTGGGATATGGTACCGGTGGGGACGGGTCTGTCACTCTGTACCACTGGGATACGGTACCGGTGAGGATGGGTCTGTCACTCTGTACCACTGGGATACGGTACCGGTGGGGACGGGTCTGTCACTCTGTACCACTGGGATACGGTACCGGTGGGGACGGGTCTGTCACTCTGTACCACTGGGATACGGTACCGGTGGGGACGGGTCTGTCACTCTGTACCACTGGGATACGGTACCGGTGGGGACGGGTCTGTCACTCTGTACCACTGGGATGCGGTACCGGTGGGGACGGGTCTGTCACTCTGTACCACTGGGAAACAGTACCGGTGGGACGGGTCTGTCACTCTGTACCACTGGGATATGGTAACGGTGGGGACGGGTCTGTCACTCTGTACCACTAGGATACGGTATCGGTGGAGACGGGTCTGTCACTCTATACCACTGGGATACAAAAGCTGTAGGGACGGGTCTGTCACTCTGTACCACTGGGAAACGGTACCGGTGGGGACGGGTCTGTCACTCTGTACCACTGGGATACGGTACCGGTGGGGACGGGTCTGTCACTCTGTACCACTGGGATACGGTATCGGTGGGGACGGGTCTGTCACTCTGTACCACTGGGATATGGTAACGGTGGGGACGGGTCTGTCACTCTGTACCACTAGGATACGGTATCGGTGGAGACGGGTCTGTCACTCTATACCACTGGGATACAAAAGCTGTAGGGACGGGTCTGTCACTCTGTACCACTGGGAAACGGTACCGGTGGGGACGGGTCTGTCACTCTGTACCACTGGGATACGGTACCGGTGGGGACGGGTCTGTCACTCTGTACCACTGGGATACGGTATCGGTGGGGACGGGTCTGTCACTCTGTACCACTGGGATACGGTACCGGTGGGGACGGGTCTGTCACTCTGTACCACTGGGATACGGTATTGGTGGGGACGGGTCTGTCACTCTGTACCACTGGGATACAGTACCGGTGGGGACGGGTCTGTCACTCTGTACCACTGGGATACAGTACCGGTGGGGACGGGTCTGTCACTGTGCAACACCGGGGTACAGGTCTGTCACTGTGTAACACCGGGGTACGGTACCGGTGGGGACAGGTCTGTCACTGTGTAACACCGGGGTACGGGCCTGTCTCTGTGTAACACCGGGATACGGTACCGGGGGGGATGTGTCTGTCACGGTGTAACACTGGGATACGGTACCGGTGGGGACAGGTCTGTCACTGTGTAACACCGTGTTACGGTCCCGCTGGGGAGGAGTCTGTCACCTTGAAACAACGGGTTACTGTACTGGTGGGGTACGGGTCTGTCACAGTGTTACACCTGGGTACAGTACCTGTGGGGACAGGTCAGTCACTGTGAAACATAGGGGTACAGTACCGGTGGGGACGGGTCTGTCACTCTGTACCAC
>NW_026780562.1:0-32000 GCF_030144855.1 Hypanus sabinus | reverse complement strand
CTACCGAGCTGCCAAGATGATCATCACTAATCAAATCTCACTGAGATTTCTCAGGTCCTGTTGAATTTATTGCAAAGTGCACAAGTAGGGGAAGGTACAGGTACAGAGAGACGCTGACTTGTAGCAGCATCACAGGCAAGTACATTCAGATAACACACGGAACACAAGTTATACGATGCTCTGTCAGTAACAATCTATAAATATGTTTTCTGTCATCAACAATATATAAAATACATTGTGTCATGATCACTATTAAAATGTGCATTTTGTGTCAATAACAGACTTGGAAATGTTGAATGTGCTCCCTGTCTGCATTCCTCCTGTAATCTACAACCAGCTCCTTTGTTTTTGTCACAACGAGGCAGAGGTTGTTTTCTTGACACCCCTGTGTCCGGGTGATGACTTCTTCTCTATACGCTGCCTCGTCATTATTTGGGATTCGGTCGATCAATGTAGTGCCGTCAGCAAATCTAATTAGCAGATTGGAACCCGCCACTGCAGCCCCACAGTGCACTATGTGCTGATTGCAAAGCTACGAAATTGCATGTGAATAGCCTCCCCTCCCTCAACTCCAATCTTTCTGCGTCACCAGCAGACTGGATCATCTCACATCTCGTTGCCTCCTCCAGGACAATAAACTGTGAACAACTGTGGTCAGGGACTGATCTCTGGGGTACTCCAAACGGTACCTCTTTCCAGTCTGAAAACGTCCCACTCATCCAGACACACACTACCGGCAGTTTATCGATCTCCAACGAAAAAGCCTAATCACCTACTCCCGATGTTCAATACCATTGCTGACTCTGAGTTTACCACCGTCAAATGCCGGGAGGGACATAATAATCAGAAAGTCTCTAGTCACAGCCGTGTAAATAAAATGTGATCTCAGTGGGTGTGTGGCGCATGCTCAGAATGCGAAGGAGACAGACAAACTGAGCCAAGTCACAGACTGATGAAGGGGAGGAAGGATCCATTTTGATACAGAGAGGGAAGCAGAGAGTTTGATGTTGTGGTTGATTCCGGAACTGTGGCCAGTTAAAAGATGAAGTCTTGTCCCCCCAAATTGTTTTGAGATGTGACAGTGTTTTTCTCTGAAGGCACCATGGAAACTAAATAATCTGAGTGGAAATGTTGTCCTTCACCCACTGACGTGGTTTGTAAACTTTTAACAGTTTAGAAAAGACAAAGGATTTGTGTATGGGAATCACAAACACAACAGCACGATAGTTCCGCTGTATCTGTCAGTTCACCAGCGCTTGAATGTCGCCGATCCTTGAATGTGGAGGCGGAGATGGCGGAGAAGACAGCGCTCCCTCTTGCTGCAAGGAGAGCCCGAACATGTGTCCATGCCCGTGTCTGATTGGATACATCGCCCTGACGTTATAGCAGTACTGGCTCTCATTTTGGAAGGGATTCAGTCGGCCATCGCAGATACACCAACAGCTTCGCTCTGGGAAGCGGCCGTTCACCTGCTCCATGTGTGTGAAGAGACTCATTCAGTTAACCCACCTTGTGATGCTCCGGTGAGTTCACAATAAATAGAGGCCACATTTCTGTCCGGAGTGAGCAAAGAGTTTCATTCAATCATCCCAGCTGCTGCAACACCAGCAACTTCACATCAGGGAGGAAGTTCAAATCAGCTCCGTGTTAAATGTTTAACCATCATGGCGACTGAAGGCAGCTGCAGGTTCATAAGGGACTGTTACTGTCAGATTCTGCAGTTCTTGCGGCTGCTCATCGCACCCAGGACTGAACCCTGGTCACTGAACATTGGAGGAGTCTGTTCTGCTGATGTTAGCCTTAAACTAGACTGGTGTTTAATATTGTGGATCTGTGAAAGATAAATCAATTCTGTATCAAATCCCATGTCGCAGGTACTTAATGTCACTGCCAAACTCACAATTTACACTAGAGCGTCCACTTGATCCATCTGGTCCCTGCCTAGGTTTCTGTTCCATATCAGTATTTTCAAATTTACCTCTCACTCTCGCTGTTGCAAGGTGTCACCACTCTGTGGGAGAAGTGATTTCCCTTGGATTTCTTAGAATCAGAGAAATCTGCAGCAAATTACAGGCCCTTCGGCCCACAATGTTGTTCCGACTGTGTACCCTACTCTAGAAAATGCCTAGAATTACCCTACCACAGAACCCTCTATTTTCCTAAGCTCCATGTACCTGTCTGAGATTATCTTAAAAGACTCTATTGTACCTGTCTATACCACCGTCGCTGGCAGTGCAGTCCACACACCCACCACTATCTGTATAAAAATATATATCTCTGACACCTCCCTTGAACTACTTCCAAGCACCTTAAACTATGCCCCCCCCCCACGTGTTCGCCATCTCGGCCCTGGGGAAAACTCCTCTGACTTTTCACACGATCAATGCCTCTCATCATCTTACACACTTGCATGAATTTCCTGCATGATTTCCCCCAGGCTAATTAACAGGATGAGCTCGCTGAGTATTTGACCTTCCCCAGGGCTCTGGACTAAGGTGGTTAAATTCCTTTTTTCCTTGCTCTTTTCAAATTTTGTGTCATTTTCACCAATTTCAAAGGACTGTGCCTCAGACAGCTGGGTTGTTGCAACGCGCCTCTAAACCCTGTCAGCGGACTGGCGAGTGAATCTTCGGTGGAGCAGAGTCAGAAACCAAAGAATTACCAGCACCAATCAGAGCTTTGGGGCTCCGGAAAGAGATGGGGTCTGGAGGTTCCGAGCAGGAGGAAGAAGAGGAACCAGACCAGCGGGATGTGGCTATGAAGGAAAGATGAGAAACATTTGGAAACTGGTTAATCGAAAAACAAAATGGTTAATTTCTACAAAACATTGCAGATTATCAGCAGATCAGGCAGCAAATGTGGAGAGGAATAAATGGGCAGCATTTAAGCCGATCCCCTTCAGCATGTCTAGACTGTGTACTCCTCTGCTTAGTTGCTGCCTGAACCTCAGAGCCTCTTCAGCATTTTGTGTGTAATCATCTTTGTATTTCCAGCAAATGCAGAATCTCTTTTGTTTCAGATCTGTTTCAGAACACGAAATGCCTGTTGATATTGAGTGTATCGTTTATGGGAGCCGCTTTCTGCGTTAAGAAAGCTGCTGAGTTTTCTACACAGAATAAAAAACTGAGATATGGACGTGGAACCGGTCCCTGCAGAATCTTTTAATGGCACCATACTTACCCATAAATCACCACGTTTAAAATTTCGCTGTCGTTTGAAGCACTGATCAAATGCGCAGGCGTCAGGATCGCAGCCGTCTCCGATAAATACGCATGCGCGCAGTATACAAAATGTCGGGAGGATCGGAAAGGTAAGGGTTTTTCTGACTCTAATTGGGTGACAATTGCTGTGAGAACCGGAGGCTGTCGCCCGCAAACTCAGCACAGGCCAGATTTTTTCTCCTCTCTCAGCCCCACGATCCGTACACGGGCCCCGGGGAGCTTCCGGCTAATCAGGGAACGGGAGCAGATAGATCTCTCAGACGGAGCTGAGCTCCAGATATCTGAATGCAAGGATTAGGAACTCGGAAAAAGAGAACAAAATCTTTCTATCAGCTGTTGAGAAAATCAATTTTGTTCTATCTCCAACCGCAGCAAGTGAAAATCTGCAGAAGCTGGAACTCTTTTAATGCTGGAACAGCATTAGTACTCTTTTCCATAGATTCAGCCCGGCCTGCTGAGTTCCTCCAGCATTTTGTGTGTGTTGCTTGTTCTACCTCCTCTTGTTCTGGACTTTTCTACACGTGAGGACATGTTTTGACCCGTTCTGTCTTGGTACATAATGATATCAAACACCTTTATCCTGGGCAACAAGTAGCCTTCAAATCACAAATATGCCAGACTCTAGTGAGTCAAACTGCTGCCCTTCCCTTCATATTCATTGGCATTGCCATAACCGAGTTCATCACCGTCCGTCACTTGAGGGAGGGTTCAGCGGAAATATTTATGTAAAATACAGAAACTGGTTGTACCTGTTTGCATTTTGGTGATGCAAAATTTGCTGGAGAATTTGCAAGTGGGAAGAAGGGGAGTGATATTTGGAAGTCTGACTTTTTAAAGCATCATTTAGCAAGAAAATTGCACACAGTGACATACAAAAGTCTGGGCACCCCTGCTCAAAATTTCTGTTCCTGAGAACAGCTAAGCGAGTAAAACAATGACCTGATTTCCAAAAGGCATAAAGTTAAAGATGACACATTGTTTAATATTTTAAGCAAGATTACTGTTTTGCATCCATCATTTACAGTTTCAAAATAATAAAAAAGGAAAAGGGCCTGAGTTTGGACACCCTCCATAGTCAGTGCTTAGTAACAACCCTGTTGGCAAGAATCACAGCTTCTAAATGCTTTCTGTCGCCAGCCAAGAGTCTTTCAATTCTTGTTTGGGGATTTTTGCCCATTCTTCCTTGCAAAAGGCTTCTAGTTCTGTGAGATTCTTGGGCCGTCTTGCCTGCACTGCTCTTTTGAGGTCTATCCACAGATTTTCGATGATGTTTAGGTCAGGGGCCTGTGAGGGCCATGGCAAAACCTCCTGAGGTAGTCCATTGTGGATTTTGAGGTGTGTTTAGGATCATTATCCTGTTGTAGAAGCCATCCTCTTTTCATCTTCAGCTTTTTTACAGACGGTGTGATGTTTGCTTCCAGAATATGCTGGTATTTAATTGAATTCAATTTCCCTATACCAGTGAAATATTACCATGCAACTGGCTGTAACACAAGCCCAAAGCATGATCAATCCACCCCCTTGCTTAACAGTTGAAGAGGTATTCTGTTCATGAAATTCTGCACCCTTTTTTTCTCCAAACATACCATTGCTCATCGTGGCCAATAAGTTCTTTTGTAACTTCATCAGTCCACAGGATTTGTTTCCAAAATGCATAAGGCTTGTTTAGATGTTCCTTTGCAAACTTCTGATGCTGAGTTTTGTGGTGAGGATGCAGGAAATTTTTCTTCGGATGACTCTTCCATGAAGGTCATATTTGTGCAGGTATCGCTGCACAGTAGAACAGTGCACCACCACTTCAGAGTCTGCTAAATATTTCCTGAAGGTCTTTTGCAGTCAAACGGGTGTTTTGATTTTCCTTTCTAGCAATCCTACGAGCAGTTTTCTCGGAAGGACTTCTTGGTCTTCTGACCTCAAAATGACCTCCACCATTCCTGTTACCTGACATTTCTTAAGTACATTACGAACTAAGGAAATGGCTAACTGAAAACTCTTTGCTGTCTTCTCTTGCTTTGTGGGCATTATGTATTTTAATTTTCAGAGTGCTAGGCAGGGACTTAGCGGAGCCCATGGCTGCTGATTGTTGGGCCAAGGTTTGTGGAGTCGGTATTTATAAGGCTTTGAAATTTGTAACACCTGGCTTTTCCACAATAACGGGTGGGACACTTTAGAAACTGTTGTAGGAGGAATTATCTGGCAGAGCTAAGTCAAAGATGTGATAGGGATTCGATAGTTAGGGGAACATAACTAGAAGAGGATTAACGTCCTAGTGGTAAGGCTTGCAAGTGCTAGTGGGAGAGTCAAACTAAAGTTGCAGGCAGAGAGGGAGCCAGAATGACAGAACAAATAATGGAGGGGGTTAATTGAATTGAATTGGCTTTATTACTTATATCCTTCATATACATGAGGAGAAGAAACATTTACATTACGTCTCTGACTAAATGTGCAATGTGCAATTTATAGTCATAATAAATAGTGTGTACAACAGGCAGTCAACATAACATAGAGATACAGGATGAATCAGGATGAATTAGTCAGTCTGATGGCTTAGTGGAAGAAGCTGCCCCAGAGCTTGCTGGTCCTGGCTTTGGGATGTCTGCACCACTCTCTGCAGAGTCCTGCGATTGAGGGAAGTACAGTCCCCATACCAGGCAGTGACACAGCCAGTTACAATACTCTCAATTGTAGCCCTGTAGAAAGTTCTTAGGATTTAGGTCCCTATTTCAAACTTTTCAATGCTCTGAAGTGAAAGAGCACTGTTGTGTATTTGTCACCAGACAACCAGTGTGTATGGAACATATATTATTATATTGTAGCCATTACAGGAACTTGGCTCCAGCCAACAGTCTGAGGAATTTAGAGCGACAAATTTTTCTCTAGTGATCGCAGACTATGCCAAGAAACAAAGCTTGATATATTAAGTGATTTTAGTTTTCCATATATTGACTGAGACTCCTATACCGTAAAAGGGTTAGTTGGGGTAGAGTTTGTCAAATGTGCCCATAATCGGAATGTAGAATTCCCAATGTAGAAATGTGCAATAGGCTGTTAGGAAATGATCTAGGGCTGGTGACACAGAATAGTGCTCATAATGCCATGAGATTCCAAGTAATTATGGAAAAAGAGAGGTCTGGACCACGGGTTGAGATTCTAAATTGGAGAAAGGTCAATTTTGATGGCATCAGAAAGGATCTGACAAGTGTGGATTGGGACAGGCTGTTTTCTGGCAAATGTGCACTTGGTGAGTGGGAGTTCTTCAGAAGTGAAATTTGGCAGGTGTAGAGTTTGTACGTGCCTGCAAAACTAAAAGTAGAAAGGTAACTGGTGCAGGGAACCTTGGTTTTCAAGAAATATTGAGGCCCCGGATATTTTGTTCCTCTAAATACTTTAGACAGTTGGGTGCTACCAAGACTCAGTAATGACTGCAATATCGTAATTCCACACCGTGAGCTCATCCGACAATTTTTTCAGTTGTCTTCTCTTGGTTTTTAAAAGCTTCCCAATAGTTTCTGCTCTTTTGTTTGCCATCTCTTTGGCTTTTATGTTGGCTTTGGCTTCTCATTTCAGCCACGGTTGTGTCCTCCTGCCTTTCCAATGCTTCCACTTCTTTGGGATGTGTCTATCACTCAGCTCCCGAGTTGCTCCCAGAAACTCCAGCCATTGATGCTCCATCGTCATTCCTACCAGATTCCCCTTCCAGTCAGGTTTGGCCTGCTTCTCTGTCACAGAAACGTGGAGAAGGTCAGAACAGAAACATGCCCACTCTGGACGATCAGAATGGTAATCTGTACGGGAGACAAAATAGATGGGGGAGGTTTTAAATAGCAGTTTTGCATCCGTATTGACTCAGGAGATGGACACAGAGTCGATAGAGGTGAGGCAAAGCAGCATCAACTTCAGAGACCCTGGACAGATTACAGAGGTGGAGGTATTTGCTGTCTCAAGGCAAATTAGTGTGGATAAATTCCCAGGGCTTGAAATGTAGATCCCTGGCACCCTGTGGAAGGCAAGTGCAGGAATTGTTGGGATCCAAGCACAGATATTTAAATCATCCTTAGTGACAGGTGAGGTACTGGAGGATTGGAGGACAGACAATGTTGTTCCACTGTTCAAGAAAAGCTCTAAAATTAAGCTAGGAAGTGATATGTTGGTGAATTTCACAGCAGTAGTGAGAAAGTCATTGGGACATATGTGTAGGAACCGGATATATAAGTATTTGGATAGATGTGGACTGATTAAGGATAGACAGCATGGCTTTGTGCATGATAGGTCATGTCTAACCAATCTAATGGAGCTACTCGAGGAAGATATCAGGAAAGTGGATGAAGACAAGGCAAGTGGATGTTGTCTACATGGACTTTAGCAAGGCACTTGACAAAGTCTCATATGGGAGTTTGGTCAAGAAGGTTCAGTCACTCAGCATTCAAGATGAGACAGTAAATTGAATGAGACACTGTCTTTGGGAGAAGCCAGAGTGTGGTAGCAGATGGTTGCCTCTCTGACTGGAGGCCTGTGACTAGTGGTTGCAAAAAGGATCAGTGCTGGATCTGTTGTTGTTTTTCATCTATATCAGTAATCTGGATAGCAAATTTGTGGATGACAACAAGACTGGTGGTGTAGTGGACAGTGAGGAGGACTATCAGGGCTTTCAGTGTGATCTGGACCAGGTGGGAAAATGGTTTGAGAAATGGAAAATGGAATTTAATGCAGACCAGTGTGAGTTGTGGCACTTTGGTCTGACCTACCAAGGGAGGTCTTTCACAGTGACTGATCGGGCACAGGGGAGTGTTATAGAAGAAAGGGACCTCTTGAAGAAGAAAGTCCTTAATTCACTGAAAGTGGTATCACAGTTAGATAGAGACGGAAGGGAAGATTTTAGCCCAATGGCCTTCATGAACAAAAATACTGACAACAAAAGATGGATGTTATGTTGACTTGCAGAAGACATTGCTGAAGCCTAATTTGGAGTACTGAGTGCAGTTTTGTTCACAACCTACAGGAAAGATGTAAGGACTTTGAAAGAGTTCAGAGAAAATTCACAAGGATGTTGCCATGTCTGGAGGACTTGTGTTATAAGGAAAGATTGAACAGGTCAGGACTTTATTCCTTGGAATGTAGCAGATTGAGGAGAGATTTGATTGTGATAGAGGGGCATAGATAGTGTAAATGCAAGCTGGCTTTTACCACTGAGATGGGGTGGGATTACAACCAGAGGCCCTGGGTTCAGGATGAAAGATGAAATGTTAAGGGTAACATGAGGGGAAACTTCTTCATACGGTCAGTCTTCCGGGTGTGGAATGAGCAGACAGCGCAAGAAGTGCATGCAAGCTCAATTTCAACATTTCAGAGGTTCATGTAGGTACCTGGATGGTAGGGGTATGGGAGTGGGCAGATTAAATAGTTCAGCACAAACTAGATGGCCCAAAGGGCCTGTTTCTGTGTTGTAATTTTCTACAAGAATCTGAAATATTACAAAAATTCACTCTGTCTTTTTAACAGCTGTGGAGACCAACCATTCACCTCAACAGGAATTTTTTATATAGCGTTAAAACTGTGGCACTTAAAGTTAATAATACATAAAAAAAAATCCCAGATGCACATCAAGAAAGACTATTTGTGTGAGACTGTTTCAGTTACTGTGGGGCCAGGCACCCATGCAGCTTACCAGGAACAGAGAATAATACCAATGGAGAGAGTCCAACTCAGCCAAGGTACAAATTGGAGATGGCAGAAATGCCCCATTCTTATAGAAACAGGAACAGCATTAGGGAATTGATGGTCATTCCAGACTGTGCCCAGTCAGGAGATGATTTATCTGTCCAACCTGGGTTTAACCTCACTGTATCAGTGTGATTCCAGATCAAACCTTGGCAACTCAAGTAATCACATCTGAAATGTTGTCCTAAACCCATTGATGGATTTTGTAAATCTTTTACAGGTTAAAAATGAGAAGGAATTTATCTCCAGGAAGCTCAAACATGGCACACCAGTTTTGTTGTCTCTGTCCAGATATTTAAGAAGTGGGGTGAGGGATTCAATCGACCATCCTTCCTGCTCAGACTGTGGGGAGGGATTCACTCGATCATCCTTCCTGCTCAGACTGTGGGGAGGGATTCACTCCGTCATCTGACCAACTGGCACGCCCGTCATTTTACACAGGAGAGAGGCCGTTCACCTGCTCAGACAGTGGGAATGTATTCACTCGGTCATCACAATTGAAGGTACATCAGCACATTCACACTGGGCAAGGCCATTCACCTGTACTGTGTGTGAGAAAGGATTCAGTCAGTCTTCCCACCTGTGGACACACCAGTCAGATCACTCTGGGCAAAGGCTGGTGATCTGCTGAATATCTGGGAAAGGATTCACTCAGTCATCTGACCTAATGGCACACCAGCGTGTTCACACTGGGCTGAGGCCGTTCACCTGCTCACAATGTGGGAAGGGATTCACTCAGTCATCCCACCTGCACAGTCACAAACGAGTTCACACTGGGGAGAAGCCATTCACCTGCTCAGTCTGTGGGAAGGGATTCACTCAGTCATCCACACTACAGAGTCATCAGCGAGTTCACACTGGAGAGAGGCCATTCACCTGCTCAGAGTGTGGGAAGGGATTCACTCGGTCATCCCAACTACTGGCACACCAGCAAGTTCACACTGGGGAGTGGCCTTTCACCTGCTCAGAATGTGGGAAAGGATTCACTAAGTCATCCAGCTTACTGGTACATCAGCGAGTTCACACAGGGGAGAAGCCATTCAGCTGCTCAGTCTGTGGAAAGAGATTCATTCAGTCATCTTACCTGCAGAGTCATCAGCGAGTTCACACAGGGGAGAAGCCGTTCAGCTGCTCAGTGTGTGGGAAGAGATTCACTCAGTCATCCCACCTACAGAGTCACCAGCGAGTTCACACCGGGGAGAGGCCGTTCACCTGCTCAGACTGTGGTAAGAGATTCACTCAGTCTTCCACCCTACAGAGTCATCAACGAGTTCACACTGGGGAGAGGCCGTTCACTTGCTCAGAATGTGGGAAGAGAGTCACTGATTCATCTGCCCTACAGAGACATCAGCGAGTTCACACTGGGGAGAAGCCGTTCACCTGCTCAGAATGTGGGAAGAGATTCACTGATTCATCCACCCTACAGAAGCATCAGCGAGTTCATACTGGGGAGAAGCCGTTCACCTGCTCAGAATGTGGGAAGAGATTCACTCAATTATCCAATCTACAGAGACATCATCGAGTTCACACTGGGGAGAAGCCGTTCACCTGCTCAGTCTGTGGGAAGAGATTCACTGATCCATCCACACTACTGAGTCATCAGCGAGTTCACACTGGGGAGAAGCCATTCACCTGCTCAGAATGTGGGAAGGGATTCACTCGGTCATCCTACCTACAGAGTCATCAACAAGTTCACACTGGAGAGAAGCCGTTCACCTGCACAGAATGTGGGAAGAAATTCACTTGGTCATCCACACTACAGAGTCACCAGCGATTTCACACCGGGGAGAAATCGTTCATCTGCTCAGACTGTGGGAAGGGATTCACTGACTCTTCCACCCTACAGAGACATCAGCGAGTTCACACTGGGGAGAAGCCATTCACCTGCTCAGAATGTGGGAAGGGATTCACTCAGTCATCCCACCTACTGGAACACAAGTTAGTTCACACTGGGGAGAAGCCGTTCACCTGCGCAGAATGTGGAAAGAGATTCGCTCACTCATCCAACCTACATAGTCATCAGCGAGTTCACACTGGGGAGAAGCCGTTCACCTGCTCAGAATGTGGGAAGAGATTCACACACTCTTCCACCCTTCAGAGACATCAGCGAGTTCACACTGGGGAGAAGCCGTTCACTTGCTCAGAATGTGGGAAGGCATTCACTCAGTCATCCCACCTACTGGCGCACCAGTCAGTTCACACTGGGGAGAGGCTGTTCACCTGCTCAGACTGTGGGAAGGGATTCACTCAGTCATCCAACCTACAGAGACATCAGCAAGTTCACACTGGGGAGAAGCCGTTCACCTGCTCAGTCTGTGGGAAAGGATTCACTCAGTCATCCCAACTACTGGAACACAAGTCAGTTCATAGTGGGGAGTGGCCATTGTTATGAATCCCTAGGTTTCGTTTGATATGGACTCATTTTAAGAGAAATTAAGAAGGTGAATCAGTCTGACTTGCAGCTTGTTTACATCGCTCGCAGCTTGTTTAGTTTTAACCGAGGACACAGACACTCAGAGTCAGATGGAGATGGATGAAAAATGGAAGGATTGAAACCAGGGAACTAGTGGCTAAAGGTCACTGTTTAGAACTTTCCTGTGCCCACAAGGGTGGGTTAATTATCCATTCACTGTACATTGAATGTGTGGTTGTCCCCTTGTTTGATCCATAGACGTGTATCTGATTTGAGGTATCCTGTGAAGTCCACTTATGTGTTAACCCTTGCCTGGGTGTGACGTGGTCATTCATTTGAAGATGATACCCCTCATGACAAGTCACTTTTGGTGATAATTTGTATGTAGATTTGTAAAGATGACTGATAAAATCTACAGCAACTGGTCTCTCATTTTACCACTGTGGAACCTGTAGAACAGACAGACAGACAGACGTACTTTATTGATCCTGAGGGAAATTGAGTTTCATTTCAGCCACACCAACCAAGAATAGTGTAGAAATATAGCAATATAATACCATCAATAATTAAATAATAATAAGTTAATCTTTGCAAGTGGAAATAATTCCAGGACCAGCCTATTGGCTCAGGATGTCTGGCACTATGAGGGAAGATTAGAAAAGTTTGATGGCCACAGGCAGGAATGACTTCCTGTGACGCTCAGTGTTACATCTCGGTGGAATGAGTCTCCGGCTGAATGTACTCCTGTGCCTAACCAGTATACTATGGAGCGGATTGGAGTCATTGTCCAAGATGGCATGCAACTTGGACATCATTCTCTTTTACGACACCACCGTCAGAGAGTGCAGTTCAACCCCCGCAACATCACTGGCATTACGAATGAGTTTGTTGATTCTGTTGGTGTCTGCTACCCTCAACCTTCTTCCCCAGCACACAACAGCAAACATGATAACACTGGTCACCACAGCCTCGTAGAACATACTCACCATCGTCTGGTAGATGTCAAAGGACCTCAGTCACCTCAGGAAATAGAGTCGGCTCTGACCCTTCTTGTAAACAGCCTGTGTGTTCTTTGAGCAGTCCTGTTTATTGTCAATTCGTATCCCCAGGTATTTGTAATCTTCCACCATGTCCACACTGACCCCTTGGGTGGAAACAGGGGTCACCAGTGCCTTAACCCTCCTCAGGTCCACCACCAGCTCCTTAGTCTTTTTCACAGTAAGCTGCAGATGATTCTGCTCGTACCATGTGACAAAGATTTCCACCATAGCTCTGTACTCAGCCTCATCTCCATTGCTGTTCGACATAACTGCCTTCTCTCGACATTTACCCTGAATTACAAATATCTCTCTCATCACCTATTTTGTGGATGAACTGAACATTCATACTTTACCATCTGAAGACTCCAAGCCTTGTTTCCCCCGAGCTCAATAGTTTGGGAGTTATATTTACACACATATATACACATAACACTGTTAATTTTCATTTAATTTGCTGAAGTTACTATAGTATAAATGGATACTAATAAGCATTGTTGTTTTCACATCAAAAACAGACTCCAGTAGTAGTCTGTTGCTGGTGGTTCATTTCTGAAGCCTTAAGGTTCGTAACAAAATGGGGCCTGCTTCTGGGATATGATCAAATTTGAGGATTGATTAATTATCAATTTCATTGGGGAAATCTCTTTTGATTTATTTCTGTTTGGAAAATTTGCAGCAATGGATGTTGATCGATGTCAGGAAGCGCCAACCTCTGTGGCATTAGAGGACGCCAGAAGGGTTGAGTTGTTGAGTATTGCTGAAAGGTTAAAACTTGCTAAGGTGAAATTGACAATGAGGAGATGCAGAGGATAACAGCTTAACATTATGTATCTGAGGGGGTGTTTAAAGTGGAGGAGTTGGAGGGGTTTCCTGAAAGTAAACCTCGTGAGCTTGAGCTCCAGTACAAGTGAGAAAAATTAAAGATGGAGGCTGCGGAAAGGCAGAGGCAGTTTGAGGCTAGAGAGGCAGAAAAACAGACAGAAAATTGTCTCATAAAGTGTAATAAAGGGAAAGGCTTAGCTAGCCTATACTGCTTTGCCAGTTGATGAAGCAGCTGATTTTTTATACTGCACCAATCATCGCCACTGGGCTATAAACGTGCAGGAGCAGTGTGTGGTTCAGTGCTTTGCTCAAAAACACTCACACTGCCTCGGCTGAGGCTCGAAAACATGACCTTCAGATCACTAGTTCAACACCCTAACCAGCTGGCCACGCACCACACATTATGACCTAGTGAAGCAGGCTGTGCTCAAAACTTATGAGTTGGTCCCAGAAGCATAAAGGCAAAAGTTTAGAAATTTGAAGAAACCTGTGAAACAGACTTATATGGAATTTGCTTATGAGTAATTTGTGTGTATTGCCCGCTGGTGCACATATAAAAAATATAAATAATGATTTTAACAGCTTGAACGAGTTGGTTTTAACTGAAGAATCCAAAAAGTGTGTCCCTGATGACATAAAGATGTATTTAGATGGAAATGATGCTGCCACTATGCAGGAGTCTGCTAGATTAGCAGATCAGTTTGCTTTAACTCATAAGGTTATGGTTACCCTGAATAAGAGTTTCGAAAAGAGTAGCAGGGATAACCAGGGTAAACCAGAAATTAATGCTGGGATTTGTCACAGTTGTCAAGTTTTGGCTAAACCTCATCAGGTCACCCCAGTGGCCCCACTCCGACCTATACCTGCATTCTGTGAACCCTTTTCTAAAGATATAGAGAATTATGTTGGCCCATTGCCAAAGCCTAAAGCTGGCCATCAGTATCTGCTAACTATTATGTGTACTGCGTCCAGATTCCCAGAGGCAATGCCTCTCAGAAATATTAAAGCTAAAACTGTGGCGTAGGCTCTTACTGAGTTTTTTTTTACTTTATTCGATTTGCCTCAAGAAATCCAGTCTGATCAAGGAAGTAATTTTACATCTGGGTTATTCCAGCAGGTAGTTTCTGAACTGGGAGCAAAACAAATTACATCGTCTACATACCATCCAGAATCACAAGGGGCTTTAGAAAGATTTCACTATACCCCCAAAACAATGATTAAGACATACTGTGTTGAAAATGGAAACAACTAGGATGAAGGAATACATTTGCTTTTGTTCGCAGTAAGAGAGTCGGTTCAGGAATCATTGGGCTTTACTCCATTTGAACTCGTATTTGGACGCAGAGTGAGGTGACCTTTGACCTTGTAAAAGGAGCGGTGGATTGGTAGGGATTTACATGTTAACTTGTTAGACTATGTTTTAAATTTCAAAAATAAACTACACCAATTCTGTGGTCTAGCGAGACAAAACTTAAAGATTTCTCAAAACAAAATGAAGTGTTGGTTTGATAAGCAGGGTTGTGAAAGAAAATACCAGGTGTGAGATAAGGTGCTTGCCTTATGTTGACGAATCCACTTCAGGTGAAATTCAATAGACCGTATGAAATAGTCTCTCAATTTAATGATGTGAATTATGTTATTACAACACACAACCTACGTAAACTAACACACCTGGCACACATAAATATGATAAAGCCTTGTTTTGACAATCAGGCACCATCTGTGTGTGTTGTTGTCAAAACATATGAATCTGGCAACCCTGAGCTTGAAACAATTGACTCGTCTGAGACTTTTTACAAGCCAAACGTGGTCCCAGTTCGGCTAATGAACTCCGTTGTTCCAGAAAACATTGATAACAAGTCGGCTCATCTGCAGCCAAAGCAACAACAACAGCTGAAGGAATTAATTCTGAAGTTTAAAGATTTCTTTCCCGATGTTCGCAAGCAAACCACGGTCTCATTACATGATGCAGATATTGGTCAAGCCAAACCGATTAAACAACACCCATATCGCATGAACGTAGAGAATGTAAATTGGCTGAGCAATTGTTGTAAGCGTGGAAACAGATTCAGTAGGTCTCAGGGGCACAGATTATGGGAAGGTAAATGAAGTAACAAAAACAGATGCCTATCCTGTCGCTAGGATAGATGATTGCATCGATAAAGTTGGAATAGCTAATTTCTTACAAAGATTGATCTGTTGACAGGGTATTGGTGTGTTCCATTGACGGACAGACATAGAGAAATTTCTGCCTTTGCGACACCATCTCGGTTGTATGAATACAATGTTTTGCCTTTTGGAAAGAAAAATGCTCCAGGAACATCCCAGAGAATGATTAATTTTGAAATTCGAGGGTTAGAACACACAGATGCCTATATTGATGACTTAGTCACAGGGAGTGACACTTGGGAAGAGCATATCTCTGATTGGTAAGAAGGCTCTGAGAAGGTTTCTGGGAATGGATGGATATTATCGTAAGTTCTGTAAGAACTTTCCTGCTCTCGCTCTTCCTCTGACTAATCTCCTGAAGATGGGTGAAAAGTTTGTTTGGACTGAACCTTGTCAGGAGGCATTTGATCGATTGAAAGATATTATTTGAGATTAGGCCAATCAATGTAGTATTCTCAGCAAATTTAATTAGCAGATTGGAGCTGTGGGTGGCAACACAAGTCATGGGTGCACAGAGAGTAAAGGAGAGGGCCAAAGTGACAACCCTGTGGGGTATGTGTGCTGAGGGTCAGAGAGACAGAGGAGATGGAGCCCACTCTTACCACCTGCTGGTGATCTGACAGGAAGTCCAGGATCCAGCTATACAAGGCAGGGTGAAGGCCGAGGTCTCTGAGCTCCTTGTCGATACTTCATGCCTTTGTATGGCTTCTGCTCTGCCCATGACTGCAAGAAACTGCAGAGAACTTTGGAGAGCAGAGAACATCAGAGAAACAAGCCTCCACTCCATGGACTCTCCCTACACTTCCCCTCCCTCGGAAAAGCAGGCCATGTACACAAAGAACCTCATAACCCGGACATTCTTGCTGCAAACCCGCTCCCACATTGGCGGAGAGATACAAAAGCCTTAAAGTGCGTAACACCAGGCTGAAGAACGGCTTCCTGTCTGCAGTTATAAGCCAAATGAATGATAAAATGGACTCGGCCTCACAATGTAACTCGACGTGACCCTGCACCATATGTCTATCTGCACCGCACTTACTCTGCAGCCATAATACTTTGTTACAGTTATTTTTTTGTTGTCTATGAGTTCAATGTACTGTTGTAATGTATCGATCTGTGTGGATGTTACATCAGGCAAGATTTTCACTGTAGCTCAGTACGTGATGATAATAAACAAATACACCACTTTAATTGTGTGGAAATATTAGACAGACTGAGCTTCTGCTCCGGAACCACAGAAGGAAACTGACCAGTTGTCATTTCTGTGGAAAGCAAATATATGGAAAATGCTTCAATCTCACATTACGATCTGCGGTAACTGGGATCAGGTGACTGGCGGTGGGTCTCCCATATCAATATCAGAATCAGGTTTAATAGCACCAGCATATGCCATGAAATTCGTTGTCTCTGCGGTAGCAGTAGAACCTAATTAACAAAGGATCTTAACAATTGTGACTTAAAGTAAGTATATATATATATATATAGTACAAAAATATAAAAAAAATGTAATAAGCTATTCTAATTGTGTAAATGTAATAATCTAATTTAATTGTGTGGAGCTATTTGATCCGGATCTCACTGCGTTCTCTGAAAGGGACAAAGGTGAAGCTACACGTACACGTCGAGCAGTGACCCGCAAATACTGCAGATCTGCAGAAAAACGTGAACAGGAAACGGGATCAGGTGACGGGTGGAGGGTCTCCCTCCTGAACTGGTGACTCTGCTCCTCGGCCCTAACATGCTGCCCGACCCATCCGCCGCATTCCCCACATTATTCCATATTTACACCAGATACATGTCTACTTTTCCACACCATATCTACCGCGATCCCTTTCCCTCCACCCCCAGGTCACAGAGTCACGGGCTCGATTCCCATCCCCTTTTTCAGAGACTGGGATCACTGGTTCAACCGGTAATGATGTTCTGCATTTCAATGTGTTCACCTCTCAGTCCTCGATTCTCTAAATGACATTTAGAGTTACCACATTTGATCTTTCTTCAGGTTATGACCCCACCTCTCCAGGGATCAGTCAAGTGAATCTTCATTGCACTCTCTATAACAAATACTCTCTAACCTCATTGTTTATGGAATTAATTTCCATCTTCTGCAGCTCCGTGTTGCCCCAACCATTGAGCTCCCACCCCTGTCACTATTTTCACCTTCCACCTCCCCCCTCACCTGAATCCACCTCTCACTCCCCAGCTCATGCCCCATCCCTACCCCTCACCTCTTTTCTCTGACTATTTCCCCTCCACTCTCAGTCCAGAGGGAGGGTCTCGGCCCGAAATGTTTACGGTCCATCTCCCTCCACAGATGCTGTCCGACCCACTGAGTTCCTCCGGCAGTTTGCTCTTTGGTCTGTATAACCCGTGTTAATATGGGGAGCGGGATTTTACACCATATTGCAGGGTTAGGGTTAATGGATTTTTCGGTGAGACGACAACATTAATCAGGGGTTTCATCACTGAATCCAGGGTTGTGGGATGTAAAGTCCCCTGTTATGTGTCCGGCTGTGCCGTGTTGTTGGTGGAGTGGGCAGCGTGGTGTTTGTCTCGATTCGGGTCACAACACCAGAATTGCCAGCGGGATCCACACACAGTGTATTAGTCAACAGAAAACCTCTCGTCCCTGCAGTCTTTGTCTCCTGGTAAACTCAACACCCTGACAGTGTGGACCATAGATACCCCTTCCTCTCAGAGTCAGGGAATCACTCAGACAGCTGATCGCTGAGAGGAATTATATTTATTGGTCATTAAAGTTCGCCCAGATTCGTTTGGACGGATTTGATGTGGAGTTCGGGGTGTCACAGTGACAGGGCCGGACGGCCGAACTCTTTCCGTTGTCCAAACATCCTTCCAGGTGAGGCGACACTTCACCTTTGAATCTTCCGGGGTCGCCCGTTGTGTCCGCTGCTCCCGATGCGGCCGCCTCTACACTGTTGACACCGGCTCCTCTGCAGTTGTGTCGGGAAGGAACGTTTTTAACGGGTGTCGATATTTTTCTTCCCTTTTGTGCGGGCGGGAGGGGTGGGTTTTGGGGGTTGATGATCGGCATGCCGTCCTTTTGATGCGGGGGGTGGGGAGGGAGTTTCATTTTTTTTTTCTCTGAACGACTAACGTTTTCTTTGTTTCGTGGTTCTCGGAAAAGGAAAAAAACTCAGTGTTATTTATGAATTCCTGCTTTGATAATAAATTAATCTTTCAACCATCCACTCCGAGCGGGACTTCCCGGTGTCCAGACATTTCAATTCCGATTCCCATTCCCGTTCCGACGTGTCATCCCATCCCTTGCCAAGATGAGGCCACCCTCAGGGTGCGGGATCAGCAACTTGTATTCCGTCTGGGTGCCCCCACCCACCCTGATGGCATGAATATCGATTTCCCCTTCCGGTGAACAAATTTACCTCATACCCCTCCCTCCCACTCCCTCTCATCCCCTCTGTCTTTGTACGTCCTCTCACCTGCTTATCACTTCACTCTGGGTCCACTGCTCCATCCCTTTCTCAATATATTGAAGTGTACCTGCGAGTGTCGATACTCAAAATATCCTCACACGTCTGGTGTTACATGGTTCGACCTTCATACATCCTGTTTAGTGTTTAAATATATAAAAAGTTAAAGAAGCTAGAATCTTTACATAAATTATTATCGCAACTAAACGAATAGAAAATATTGTATTTTGGAAGTGACAAATGTTAATGGGAGGAGAGCAACCATTTAGGAGGTTTGGAAATGCATTTCATCTCGTTCATTGTCTCACTAAGTTACTCTTTTTCCTATCAACACAAAGAGAAAAAGAGCCTCTTTTCAATCAACTACAGTTGGTGGAGCGAGGCCAAGGAGTTAATCAGCTACTAATGATATGAAATGACGTAAAACTAGCTTGTAGCCTAGAATTTTTTTTCCATTTGGCTTCCAAAACAAAACTAAATTTATCCAGGTGTAGAAGAGGATTTTGGATGATTAGCTTGTGTATTTTTCTTTCATTATTTTCGACTCTTAAACATGGGTTTCGATGTTCATTCCGTGCTTAATATAGCTCCTTCCTGGAATCCAATGGTATCCATTGGAAAGAGCGGAAAAATGCTTGCATTTGTGTACAGGTATTTCCCAACTTCATTGGACAACGGGACGAGCGAGAAGGAATTTCACAAATACCTAAATAATAAACAGTCACAGCTCCAGGATTTCACCAAAAACAATCAAATATCCTAATGTTATTAGTGGTATTTCTCCCCACCAGCCAACACCCCCGCTTCTGTAAAATTCGCTCTATTTAATATGCGGGGTTGTTAAATTCCGCGCTTGTTTATATTGACTTTTTTACAGAGGTGTCAGAGCGGCGCTGCTGTGAGCTCTGGTAGCACTGCACCCCTGAGTGTATGAGATAGTACAGTGTTAAATGCAAAACCCTGAGCAGTGTCGATGGTCAGAGGGATCTTAGACTCCAAGTTCATCGCTCCCTGAAAGAGACTGCACAGATTGATCGGGTCGATAAGAAGGCAAATGGCATGGTTGTCTTTATTAGTTGAAGCACTGAGTTCAAAAGTCATGAAGTTGTGTTGCAGCTTTGTAAAACTTGTTAGCTCACATCTGGAGTGTTTCATACTGTTCTGGTCGCCCCTATTCTCGGAAGGATGTCCGGGCTTTGGAGAGGGCGCAGAAGAGGTTTACCAGGATACTCCCTGGATTAGAGGGCATGAGCTAATTCAAGAGGCTGTGTTGTTTTCTCCAGGCTGGGGTGAGACTGGATGGACGTTTACAAGATTACGAGAGGAATAGGTAGAGTGGACAGAGGGTATGTTTTTTCCTGGGGGTTTGAAATGTCTGACACATTTAAGGTGAGAGGAGATGTGAGGGGCAAGTTTGTTTATTTCCACAGAGTGCTAGGAAGCTGTAAACTATGCCTGGGATGTTAGACCCCACCAGTCACGTGATCCCATTTGCCCCTCCCATTTAACCATAGATGTAACAATCTCTTTGTGCATGTTCTCAATCTCCAGGTGGGTGGTCACGCATCCTCCATGTTGTGTTGGGGAAATCTGATGTTGGCCACTGAGTCCCGTTAACTTCCCCCCAACTGGCCTCGTTTCCTGAGGCTCCTCACATTTGACCTGGAGCTTTATGGATGTTGTGTCTTCTCCCGGACTGGGGTGGGTGAGAAAGGAGAACGTCCCAGGTTGTGGGGATCTTTGATTTCACTGCCTGCTTTACCGAGAGACTGGGAAGTCTCGGGGTGAGAATGTTTCCTGTGATGTGCTGATCTGGACACAAGGACACACATGCAACCTCTGCCAAGGCTCGAACTGGCAACCTTCAGATCTCTAGATGAACGCCTTAACCACTTGGCCACGCGCCAACACATGTGATAGTAGAACACAAAAGAAAGCACAATGTTTCCCTTTAAATTATCCTGGTACCAATTTGTTTGTTATTCCTGGAAATGTGTTCAGTACAGTTGTTGCTAACAAGGTGTACATAAGTAATCTCAGGAATGATCGGCTTTATGTATGAGGAGCATTTGATGGTTCTGGACCTGTGCTCAATGGAGTTCAGAGGGATGGTGGGGGTGGTGGAGGGATGTATGGTTAAGTAAACTACTGAATGCTGAAAAGCCTGGATACAGTGGACATGGAGTGGATGTTTCCATTAGACAGCGAGTCTGTGATCTGACAGCACTGTCTCAGAGTAAAGATGCTTCTCTTTAAAACTGAGATGAGAAAAAATAAATTGGCCTTAAGGTGTCTGATCTGTGGAATTTGTTGCCACAGAGGTTGGTTGAGGCTCCAATTTGGATATATTTGTGACAGATTAATATATTCATGATTGCTGAGTAGCTTCAGGGTTACAGGAGGAAGACAGGGATATGGTGTTGGAATGAAAATCAGCCGTGGTTGAATGATGGGCAGACCAGATGTATCGAATCACCTAATTCTGTCTTATGTCTTACCATGACTGAATGATGGCTCCTTCTTATCCCATATCGTTCTGTGAGATGTGAGGGACAATAAAAGATTGTTCACTGAGATCGTTAAATCTGCCTTCAGTGTTTAAATTTCAGTGAGTTTTGTTCTTAGTAACATTAAGCAGAAAACTTTAGTTCTCCTTTTCATTATTAATGTGCTTCATTGTCTCTCTGGTTAAAGTTAGACCTGTGGTGAGAGATTTATTGGAAGAAAAACACCAACTGGAGGCAAACCACGACTGAAGATGAGGGAACAGCAACAAGTGTACCAGCCCGAGGACTGAGAGCACCGACTGGAGAGAAACCAATCTGACTCGGAGATTCCAGTGATTCAGTCAGGAGAATGTTTGGTGAGTCTCGTTTACTCAAACACTGGTCCTTTAGATATTACATACCTGTACAAAGGAAGGTAGGTAATAGTGGGGAGTGAGACTGAATGTGCCCAGAAGAACCAGTTATGCCTCTGTCAGACCCAGTTGCAATCACTCCAGGTCTGGTAATGTGCTTCCAGCAGGCCAGCCCTTTGAAACCACTCCCATTCCCTCACAGTGGTCACTCAGTTCAAGGTCTTGCATCCTCTGATGTAGCTTTTGGTCAGTTCTGAGTGGGGAGAGGGAAAGAGAGGGGAGTGTTTATACTGACTGTCTTTCAAAAACAGTATTTGTTTGAACTTGCTGCAGACTCTCTACCCATACCCAGTACTTTCTCAACCAAATTATTGACATAGATTACAAGTAGCATTGGGTGTAACCCCAGGGAACGTCACTAGGCATGGAACTCGAGTCCAAGAAACTGCCTCTCACCATCACCCTCTGCCTCCTACCACCCAGCCATTCCCAGACTCTGGGGCTCTGTAACAAACTCAATGTTGACAGGAAGATTAGTCAGTGATTAAGATGATGAGAGAATTGTGGCCTCCTGAAAGGACATGCGAGCTGAGCTGTCTGATTCATTGGACCAGATCCACCCTCGTTGACAACGTAATTTACCCCTTGCCCATCCACCCACGTCATATCACCCACAGTACCCCAACCACTCTCTGTCCCGCCAGTGGCCCCACACCCTTCTGACCATTCATCCCACACCGACACATAGACAGGCCCCCTTCACCCACGTCCACCCTCCCAGCTTGGGGAACCACAACAAACTGATCCCGCGATCCCGACACAGTGCAAAACTAAAACCAGGGATGCAAGACTGGAGAGCCCGGAGCCTCCCGCTGTCTGGCTCGGTCCCACCCCTTTCCCACAGCAACCAGCCCTCGATTTACACAACCCGAGATTAACCCCTTCCTCACCGCCACCTGAACAGGGGAAACACCCGCATCAGCTGGGGTTGAGCTGCAGTTGGTCCCCATATGAGTTAAAACTCCCCGCTGTCGGTTATGGAGACCAGAATCGTACACGGTAAAACCATATAACAATTACAGCACGGAAAACGGCCATCTCGGCATTCCTAGTGCGTGCCGAACACTTGCTCTCACCTAGTCCCACTGACCTGCACTCAGCCCATAACCCTCCATTCCTTTCCTGTCCATATACCTATACAATTTTTTTTTTAAATGAAAAAATCGAACCTGCCTCTACCACTTCCACTGGAGGCACGTTCCACACAGTTATCACTCTCTGAGTAAAGAAGTTACCCCTCATGTTACCCCTAACCTTTTGCCCCTTAACTCTCAACTCATGTCCTCTTGTTTGAATCTCCCCTACACTCAATGGAAAAAGCCTATCCACATCAACTCTATCAATCCCCGCATAATTTTAAATACCTCTATCAAGTCCCCCCTCAACCTTCTATGCTCCAAAGAATAAAGACCTAACTTGTTCAACCTTCCTCTGTAACTTAGGTGCTGAAACCCAGGTAACATTCTAGTAAATCTCTGTTCTCTGTTGACATCTTACGTATAATTTGGTGACCAGAACTGTATATAATGCTCCAAATCTGGCCTCACCAATGCCTTGTACAATTTTAACATTACATCCCAACTCCTATACTCAATGCTCTGATTTATAAAGGTCAGCATACCAAAAGCTTTCTTCACCACCACATGAGCTTCCTCCTTCAGGGAAATATGCACCATTATTCCTAGATTTCCTCACACTGTCTACAAGCTTTCTCTATTTGTGAACTAACCTCTTCTCTCCTAGACTCTTCAATTTGATTCCCACCACCCAACCATTCTAGTTTAAAGTCTCCCCAGTAGCCTTCACAGATCTCCCCACCAGGATATTGGTCCCCCTAGGTTTCAAGTGCAATCCGTCCTTTTTGTACAGGTCACTCCTGCCCCAAAAGAGGTCCCAATGATCCAGAATCTTGAATCCCTGCCCCCTGCTCCAACGCCTCAGCCACGCATTTATCCTCCACCTCATTCCATTACTACTTCACTGCCGTGTGGCACAGGCAGTAATCCCGAGATTACTACCTTTGCAGACCTTCTTCTCAACTCCCTTCCAAGATCCCTATATTCTCCTTTCAGGACCTCTTCCCTTTTCCTACCTATGTCATTGGTACCTATATGTACCACGACCTATGGCTCCTCACCCTCCCACTTCAGGATATCATGGACGTGATCAGAAACATCCCGGACCCTGGCACCAGGGAGGCAAACTACCATCCGGGTCTCCTGACTGCTTACACAGAATCGCCTATCTGACCCCCCTAACTATTGAGTCCCCTATTGCTACTGCCTTCCTCTTCCTTTCCCTACCCTTCTGAGTTACAGGTCCGGACTCTGTGCCAGAGGCACAGCCCCTGTTGCTTCCCCCAGGTAGGCTGTTCACCCCCCCCCCCCCCCCCCAACAGTACTCAAACAGGAGTATTTATTGTCAAGGGGTACAGCCACTGGGGTACTCTCTAGTACCCGACTCTTCTCCTTCCCCATCCTAACCGTGACCCACCTGTTTGCCTCCCGTGGCCCCGGTGTGACCACCTGCCTCTAACTCCTCTCTATCAACTCATCACTCTCCCTGACCAGACGAAGGTCATCGAGCTGCAGCTCCAGTTCCCTGACACAGACCCTTAGGAACTGCAGCTTGGCGCAGATGTGAATGCCCGGGAGGCTAGGAGACTCCGGGACCTCCCACATCCGACACCGAGAACGGCAAGCTGCCCTCACACTCATAATTCCCAGCATGGAACCGTAATCCCATGGTGGATTTGTTCGGTGAGTTGTGAACATACGTGATTAATGACTCTGCAACTGGGGACTGGATAAATAGTTAATCTAACAATTCTAATCAGACACACAGTCTCCTTGCCTTTCTCCCTCACCCCTAGCTACTTACCCCACTTCCCTCACCACACCCTCCTCACAGTCTTCCTCATTGGGGCCCTCTACTCCAGCCCTCCCTTCTTGCTCCCTCTCTCCCACACTCTCAACTCTCCCTCACCCCTTCCTTATCATCGCCCCTCTCAATCATCCTTGCTTCCTCACCGCCTCTCTCCCTCCTGCTTCTCTCTTCCCTATCCCTCTCAGTTGCACTTTTACTTGACCAGTCTTCCACTTTCTTTCACCTTTCCTCGCGCTTTCCTTTTTTGCCACTCTCTCTACCCCTCTAGTAATAAATCGTACTCCTCTCTCTTGTTTCTCTTCATCTCCTCACTCTCTCATGCCTCTTTTCGTTTCTCTCTCACTCTCTCCCCTTCTCCCCTTCTATCCCCTCTGTTTCTCTTCCATTCTCTCTCCCATCCCACAATCCCTGTCCCTACCCCTATCACCCACCAACTCGATCTCAGTCACCCTCTGTCTTCCCCTCTCCATCTCCTCCTCTCTCATGCACCTCAATCAAACTCGTCTCTCTCACTCAGTCGCCTCCACCACTCTGTAACCTCCTCCATTTCCAGCTCTCTCCCTCTCTGTCTCTCTCCCTACATCCCACCCTCCCCCCTCTCTCAAACACTCTCCCTGCTGGCTCCCGTATCCCATAGTGTCTTCCCCTCTTTCTCACCCTCCAAATCTACCACTCACCCCACGCATTCTCCCTCTTCGCTCCTTGTCAGTCCCACTCCTCCTCCTCCCCCTCTCCCCCGTCACACCCCGCGCTCTCCACCCCAGTATGCAAACGCCTGGGCACCACTGGTCAAACTTCCTGTTACTATGAATAGTTCAGTGAGTAGAAGGTGAACTGGTCTCCAAAAGTCATAAAATTAAAGATAAAACATTCAACATTTTAAGCAAGATTAGTGTATTATTAAAAACACAAAAATGCTGGTAGAATTCAGCAGGCCAGACAGCAACTATGGGAGGAGGTAGTGACGACGTTTTGGGCTGAAATCCTTCTTCAGCAGTTTAGTGTATTATTTCTGTTTTGTACAATTTTAGAGTGGGGAAAAAAAGGAAAGGAGCATCATGGAAAAGTTTGGGCACCCCAAGAGATTTGAGCTCTCAGTTAAATTTTACCAAGGTCTCAGACCTGAATTAGCTTGTTAGGACAATGGCTTGTTCACAGTCATCGTTAGGACAGGCCAAGTTATGCAGATCACAAACCCAGACTCCTCAAACCTTGTCCCAACAATCAGCAGCCATGGGCTCCTCTAAGCAGCCGCCCAGCACTCTGAAAGTTAAAATAATTGATGCCCACAAAGCAGGAGATATGAGAAGATAGCAAAGCGTTTTCGGGTAGCCGTTTCCTCAGTTTGTAATGTAATTTAAGAAATGGCAGTTAACAGGAACGGTGGAGGTCAAGTTGATTTCTGGAAGACCAAGAAAACTTTCCGAAAGAACTACTCGTAGGATTGCTGGAAAGGCAAATCAAAACCCCTGTTTGACTGTAAAAAGACCTTCAGGAAGATTTAGCAGACTCTGGAGTGGTGGTGCATTGTTCTACTGTGCAGTGACACCTGCACAAACATGACCTTCATGGAGAGTCATCAGAAGAAAACCTTTCTTGCGTCCTCACCACAAAATTCAGCATCAGAGGTTTTTCTGACATTGAGGGAGAGGTTGTTTTCTTGACACTAGACAGATGTTGTTCAGACCTCAGACAGAGTCAGCATCAAATGCTTGAGCTTGGTGCGATGGATGTGTTGAGCTGTGGAAATCACGATGCAAGAAGCATCGTAGGAAAGCCAGATGAACCCAGGGAATGGAATTGTGATATCGTAGGCATTACTGGGAATTGGTTGCACCCAACAGTCTGACGGATCTAGAGGAACAAATTTTTAGAGAGTTCACAGACTATACCAAGAAACAATAGTTGATATAGTAAGTGATTTTAACTTTCCATATATTGACTGGGACTCCCATACTGTAAAAGGACTAGATGGGGTAGAGTTTGTCAAATGAGCCTTAATCAGTACGTAACACATCCGGTGTAGAAGTGTGCAATAAGCTTTGGGAAACGATCTAGGGCTGGTGACAGAAATTAGTGAATGGCAACACTTTGTGTATAGTGATCATAATGCCATGAGATTCCAAGTAAGTACGGAAAAACAGAGGTCTGGACCTCTCGAGATTCTAAATTGGAGAAAGATCAATTTTCATGGTATTTGCAAGGATTTGACAAGTGTGGACTGGGACAGGCTGTTTTCTGGCAAAGGAGTACTTGGTAAGTGGGGGTTCTTCAGAAGTGAAATTTTGAGGGTGTAGAGTTTGTATGTGCCTACCATAATAAAACTTGAAAGGTAACTGGTGCAGGGAACCTTTGTTTTTAAGAGATATCGAGGCCATGGATATTTTGTTCCTCTAAATTCCTCAGGCTGTTGGATGTTACCAAGACACATTAATGACTACAATATCATATTTCCACACCCTGAGCTCATCTGACTTTCTGTAGTTGTCTTCTGTTGGTTTCTAAAAGCTTCCCAATGTTTTTTGCTGTATTATTTGCCCTCTCTTTGGCTTTTATGTTGGCTTTGGCTTCTCATTTCAGCCACAGTTGTGTCCTCCTGCCTTTCCAATGCTCAACTTCTTTGGGATGTGTCTATCACTCAGCTCCCGAGTTGCTCACAGAAACTCCAGCCATTGCTGCTCCATCGTCATTCCTACCAGACTCCCCTTCCAGTCAGGTTTGGCCAGCTTCTCTGTCACAGAAACATGGAGAAGGTCAGAACAGAAACATGCCCACTCTGGACGATCAGAATGGTAATCTGTACGGGAGACAAAATAGATGGGGGAGGTTTTAAATAGTAGTTTTGCATCCGTATTTGCTCAGGAGATGGACACAGAGTCGATAGAGGTGACACAAAGCAGCAACAACTTCAGAGACCCTGGACAGATTACAGAGGTGGAGGTTTTTGCTGCCTTAAGACAAATTAGCGTGGATTAATTCCCTGGGCTTGACAAGTTCCCTGGGACCCTGCGGATGACAAGAGCAGAAATTGTCAGGGTTGAAGCAGAGATATTGAAATAATCCTTAGTGACAGGTGAGGTACTGGAGGATTGGAGGACAGACAATGTTGTTCCACTGTTCGAGAGGGGCTCTAAGTAAAAACGAGAAAATGTTATGTTAGTGAACTTGACATCAGTTGTGGGAAAGTTATTAGAACATATGGGCAGGAACCCGATATATAAGTATTTGGATCGATGTGGACTGATTAAGGATAGACAGCATGGTAGATCATGTCTGACCAGTCTTATAGAGTCTCTCGAGGAAGTTATCAGGAAAGTGGATGAAGACAAGGCAGTGGATGTTGTCTACATGGATGTTAGCAAGGCACTTGACAAAATCTCATATGGGAGGTTGGTCAAGAATGTTCAGTCATTCAGCATTCAAGATTAGACAGGAAATCGGATGAGACAATGTCTTTGGGAGAAGCCAGAGTGTGGTAGCAGATGGTTGCCTCTCTGACTGGAGGCCTGTTACTAGTGGTTGCCACGGGGATCAGTGCTGGGTCTGTTGTTGTTTGTCATCTATATCAGTAATCTGGATGATAGTGTGGTTAACTGGATCAGCAGATTTGTGGATGACACCAAGACTGGTGCTGTAGTGGACAGCGAGGAAGACTATCAAGGCTTGCAGTGCGATCTGGACCCCCTGGGAAAATGGTTTGAGAAATGGAAAATAGGTGTTCCACTTTGGTCTGACCTACCAAGGGAGGTCTTTCACAGTGACTGATCGGGCACGGAGGAGTGTTGTGGAAGAAAGGGACCTGGGAATACAAGTCCTTAATTCACTGAAAGTGGTCTCACAGTCAGATAGAGACGGAAGGAAAGATTTTAGCCCACTGGCCTTCATGAACCAAATATTGACAGTATATAGATGTTATGTTGACTTGTAGAAGACATTGGTGAGGCTTAATTTAGAGTATTGTGTGTAGTTTTGGTCACCTGCCTACAGGAAAGCTGTAAAAGAGGTTCAGAGATTTTAGAGAAAATTCACAATAAAGTTGCCATGTCTGGAGGACTTGGGTTATAAGGAAAGATTGAACAGGTCAGAACTTTATTCCTTCGAATGTAGCAGATTGAGGGGAGATTTGATTGTGATAGAGAGGAATAGATAGTGGAAATGCAAGCTGGCTTTCTCCACTGAGATTGGGTGGGACTACAACCAGAGGCCAGGGGTTAAGGGTGAAAGGTGAAATGTTAAGGAGAACATGAGGGGAAACTTCTTCGTACAGACGGTCATCCGGGTGTGGAATGAGCAGCCATCAGGAGTGGTGCATGCCAGCTCGATTTCAACATTTAAGAGGTTTGTGTAGGTACCTGGATGGTAGAGGTGTGGGAGTGGGCAGTTTAAATAGTTCAGCACAAACTAGATGGCCCAAAGGACCTGTTTCTGTGTTCAACACGAGTGAATCTGCAGATGCTGGAAATAAATAAAAAAACACAAAATGCTGGCAAAACTCAGCAGGTCAGACAGCATCTATGGGAGGAGGTAATAATGACATTTCGGGCCGAAAACCCATCAGGAGTGGAGTAACATGGAATGGTCGATGGGGGATAAGAAGTGGGGGGAGGGTTAAAGTAGAGAGCTGGGAAGTGATAGGCTGGAGGGAAATGGGCTGGGGGAAGGTGGAGAATTATGGGAAATAAAAGAGAAAGAAAGGTAGGTCTGGGGGGAGAGATTATAGGGAGGGGGGACAAAGAGAGAGAAAGAGAACCAGACTAAAATAATCGACAGGGATGGGGGTAAGGGTGGGTGGCAGGGGTATCAACGGATGTCTGTGAGTTGGATGTTCATGCCGGCAGGAAGGAGGCTACCTAGGCGGGAGATAAGGTATTGCTCCATCGACCTGTGTCTCCATCTTGATGGCAGAGGAGGACAAGGACAGACATGTCGGAGTGGGAGTGGTCTGTGGAATTGAAGTGTGTGGCCACAGGGAGATCCCGCCACTGCTGGAGGACTGAGCGCCAGTGTTTGGCGAAATGGTCTTCCAGTCTGCGGTGAGTCTCCCCAATGTATAAATGTCCACATCGGGAGCACCGGATACAGTATATCACCCCGGTTGACTCGCAGGTGAAGTGGTGCCTCACCTGAAAGGACTGCCTGGGGCCTAGGACTTCATTAACTTCGCCTCCAACTTTCACCTCAAATTCACCTGGTCTATTTCCAACACATCCCTCCCCTTTCTAGATCTTTCTGTCTCCATCTCTGGAGACACCCAATCCACTGACATCTACTACAAACCTACTAACTCCCACAACTACCTAGACTATTCCTCCTCCCACCCTGTCTCCTGCAAAAATGCTATTTCTTTCACTCAATTCCTCCGCCGCATCTGCTCTCTGCATGAGGCCTTTCATTCTTGGGCAAAAGAGATGTCTTCCTTTTTTAAAGAAAGTGGCTTCCGTTCGTCCACTATCAACTCTGCCCTCCATCGTTCCTCCCATATTTCACGCACCTCTGCCCTCGCCCATCCCCCGCCAGCCCACCAGGGATAGAGTCCCCCCTGGTCCTCACCTATCACCCTACCAGCGTACAGATCCAACGCATAATCCTCCGTAACTTCCGCCACCTCCTACCTCCTACGTGATCCCACCACCAACCACATCTTCCTCTCCCCCCCCTCGGCTTTCAGCAGGGAACACTCCCTACGCGACTCCCTTGTCCATTCATTCCCCCCCAACCCTCCCCACCGACCTCCCTCCGGGCACTCTTCCCTGCAAATGGAAGAAGTGCTACACATGCCCCCAAACTTCTTCCCTCACCACTATCTCAGGCCCCAGACAGTCCTTTCAGGTGAGGCATCACTTCAGCTGAAAGTCAACTGGGGTGATATACTGTATCCGGTGCTCCCGATGTGGCCATTTATTCATTGGGGAGACCCGCCGCAGACTGGAAGACCATTTCGCCGAACACCGGCCATCGGTCCTCCAGCAGTGGCGGGATCTCCCTGTGGCCACACACTTCAATTCCACAGACCACTCCCACTCCGACATGTCTGTCCTTGGCCTCCTCTGCCATCAAGATGGAGACACAGGTGGATGGAGCCATACCTTATCTCCCGCCTAGGTAGCCTCCTTCCTGCCGGCCTACCCTTACCCCCATCCCTATCGATTATTTTAGTCTGTTTCTGTGTTGTACATTTCTAGAAGAACCTGAAATATTACAACAATTCACTCTGAGCCCTTTTAACAACTGTGCGAACCAACCATTCACCTCAGCAGGAATTTTTATATGGCGTTAAAACTGTGGCACTTTAAGTTAATAACACAAAAGAAAATCCCAGCTGCACATCAAGAAAAACTATTTGTGTGAGAGTGTTTAAGTTACTGTGGGGCCAGGCACCCATGCAGCTCAGTGGGAGCAGGGAATAATACCAATGGAGAGAGTCAGACTGAGCCAAGGCACAAATTTGAGACGGCAGAAATGCCCCATTCTTATAGAGACAGGAAGAGCATCAGGGAATTGATGCTCATTCCAGATACCAGCACTCTGCCCAGTCAGAAGATGATTTCTCTCTCCAGCTTGGGATGTACCTCACTGTAACAGTGTGATACCAGATCAAACCTTGGCAACTCAAGTAATCTCAACTGAAATGTTGTCCTAAACCCACTGATGGATTTTGAAAATCTTTTTACAGGTTAAAAATGAGAAGGAATTTGTCTCCAGGAATCTCAAACTTGGCATGCCCGTTTTGCTGTTTCTGTCTAGATATTTAAGAAGTGGAGCAAGGGATTCAATCGACCATCCTTCCTACTCAGACTGTGGGGAGGGATTCACTCGGTCATTTGACCAACTTGCATGCCCGTCATTTTACACAGGAGAAAGGCCGTTCACCTGCTCAGACAGTGGGAATGGATTCACTTGGTTATCACAATTGAATGTACATCAGCAAGCTCACACTGGGCAAGGCCAATCACCTGTTCTGTGTGTGAGAAGGGATTCAGTCGGTCATCCCACCTGTGGACACACCAGTCAGTTCACACCGGGCAGGAGCTGGTCATCTGCTGAATTTGTGGGGAAAGGTTCACTCGGTCATCTGATCTAATGGCTCACCAGCGAGTTCACACGAGGGTGCGGCCGTTCACCTGCTCAGTCTGTGAGAAGAGATTCACTCACTCTTCCACCTTGTGGAAACACCAGCGAGTTCACACTGGGGAGAAGCCGTACATCTGCTCAATCTGTGGGAAGAGATTCACTGAGTCATCCACCCTACTGGTACATCAGCGAGTTCACACTGGGGAGAAGCCATTCACCTGCTCAGTCTGTGGGAAGAGATTCACTCAGTTAACCCACCTACAGAGTCATCAGCGAGTTCACACTGGG
>NW_026780561.1:0-32000 GCF_030144855.1 Hypanus sabinus | reverse complement strand
CAACTCCGAGTTCTCACCTAACACACTCTCAACATCTGGCACGGAGACCAGGAAATGAGGCTCACTCTCCTAATGTAACAGAGACAGGCGCCGCTCTCTCGGGATCGCGTGGATGACGTTCACTTTACTCTCTCTCTTTCTCTTCATGTCGGTGGGTGAGAGAAACTCTCTTTGAGATCATTATCGGATTCCACACATCAGCAGATAGTTGTAGAACAGCACACAGGATTTGATGTCGATTTCAGCAAATTACAGACTTTCTGATCCAATCAGCGCTGCCGCTTGTGACGTCAGAATCCAGATATCAGACCCGCAAACCAGGAAGTGCGGCTCAGTCTCCGAGTGTAACAGAGATCGGCGCTGCTCTCTCGGGATGTCGGGACTGGCCTTCGCAGCTCTCGTTCTTTGTCTCCACATAACGGCGGGTGAGGGTCACTCTCTCGAACAGTCAGCGGTCAGATAATCAACAGAACGGCGGGTGGTCAGAGGATAGAAGGTCAGGTTAGCAGAGACGATCTCACTGATCTAAGTACAGTTCTGAGCTATCTGTGCTGATTGAGCGAAGTGCAGTTCTCGATTCCATCCGCTTCTGTCGCTTTTCCCTCACACGATTTTATCTTTTTCAGGTGAGTCTCAGCATTTTACCATTCTCGCTGAGCACAGCGAGATAAATGTCACCATCGGGAGAGATGCGCTCTTTTCAGTGCGGCCGTCGGGCAATGTCAGCAGTGGAAGCTGGAATTTCAATGGGAGAACACTCTTCCAGTGGATCGGCCAAACCTGGACCATTGACAATGTCTACAGATCTCGGGCTGAGTTATTCACCTCCAACGGGTCGCTTCTGCTGAAGTCGGTGAACGTGTCGGACAGCGGGGAATACCGTGTGAATATGTTTCCAATTAGTGGCTCCCAAACCTCAGCGACCGTCACTCTGCGTGTCACTGGTAAGTGAGACAGAGTCATGCGATCTCGGACTATAACTTTCATTTTATTCCTGTGGTGAAAGAATACAATACAACCTTTACGGTGGTCGCAGAACCTGGACTCCAGTGAACTCTGCCAGACCTGCTCTCGGACTGTTCAGATCTCACTGTTGTTCGTGGCTGTGTCTCGCCGTTTCTGTCTGCAGGCTGCTCGCACCTGTGTGTGCCGGATTCAGTTCCGTCTTCAAGGCTATCAAGTAATCATTTTTTGCTGTATTTTGCTCTATTTTTGCAAACGGACTGTTTCTTAAGTCAGCTGGAAATGAGTAATTCTAAGTCATCTACCTCAATGTTTAACGACGCTATCCTCCCCAGTGCCGTCCACATGTCTAAGTCAGTATAGAAACATTGAAAACATACAGCACAACACAGGCCCTTCGGCCCACAAGGTTGTACCGAACATGGCCCTGCCTTAGAAATTATTAGGCTTACATATAACCTCCATTTTTCTAAGCTCCACGTACCTATCGAAAAGTCTCTTTAAAGCCCCTATCGTATCCGCCTCCACCACCGTTGCCGGCAGCTCATTCCACGCACTCACCACTCTCTGAGTAAGAAACTTACCCCTGACATTTCCTCTGTACCTACTCCCCAGCACTTTAAACCTGTTTCCTCTTGTGGCAACCAATTCAGCCCTGGGAAAATGCCTCTGACTATCCACATACTCAATACCTCTCATCATCTTGTACACCTCTATCAGGTCACCAGTCATGCTCCGTCCCTCCAAGGAGAAAAGGCCGAGTTCATTGTATCTGCTTTCATTAGGCATGCTCCCTAATCCAGGCAACAACATTGTAAATCTCCTCCGCACCCTTTCTATGGCTTCCACATCCTTCCTACAGTGAGGCGACCAGAATATTGACAGCTTTCTGTGGTTTTATCTCTAATCTGTGCATCTGTAGTAGTTTGCTTTAAGCAGAATATATCTCCTTGGAGCCAACATTTCAGCGCAGTACGTTACACGTGATCCATGATCTGTGGTATTTTTACAGAAGCCGTATCCAGGCCCAACACCACATCGAATGACGCGGACTCGGTAGAACACAATCACACAGTTAGTTTGGATTGCACGGCAAGAGCGGGACATGCTTCCTATCCGTGGTTAATGAAAAACAGGACAGTTAGCTCTGACGTTCCGATTACCGTGAGCACCACATCGACTGAACGTTTACCGCCATTATCACTATATTAGCCCGAGTGTCCAACACTGATTATATTGTAAATGGAGAAAATACAACAATAAGAGAATGATGTGCAAAGGGACTTGTCAGTCCTTGTGTAGGATTGCCTAAAGGATAATTTAGAGGTTGAAACTGTTCTGAGGAAGGGAAAAGCGACATGAGGACAAGAGGACAAGAATATAAAAGTCAGCTTATCACATTGAAAATTTATGAAGCATTGGTAAGGGCTCATTTTAGTATTGTGAACAGATAAGAAAGAATGTATTGTATTTGGAGAGGGTTCAAAGGGCGTTCACGGAAATGATTCCGAGATTGAAAGACTTGTCATATTATGAGCCTGAATAAAGAAGGGTGAAGGGTGACATCATTGAAAACAGTCGAATGGTGAAAGGCCTTAATAGAGTGGATGTTGAGAAGAAGTTTCCCTTGGTGGGAGAGTCAAAGATCAGCGGACACTTATAGAGTGGATGTGGAGAGGATGTTTCCCGTAGTGGGGGAGTCGAGCACCAGTGGACACAAATAGAGTGGATGGGGAGAGGATGTTTCATACAGTGGGGGAGTCTAGCAGCAGTGGACACAGATCGAGTGGATGTGGAGAGGATGTTTCCTATAGTGGGGAAGTCTAGGACCAGAGGACACAGATAGAGTGGATATTGAGAAGAAGTTTCCCTTGGTGGGAGAGTCAAAGATCAGCGGACGCTTATAGAGTGGATGTGGAGAGGATGTTTCCTGTAGTGGGGGAGTCGAGCACCAGAGGACACAGATAGAGTGGATGTGGAGAGTATGTTTCCTATAGTGGGGGAGTCTAGGACCAGAGGACACAGATAGAGTGGATGTGGAGAGGATGTTCCCTATAGTGGGGAAGTCTAGGACCACAGGACACAGATAGATTGGATGTGGAAAGGGTGTTTCCCATAGTAGGGGAGTCTAGGACCAGATCACACAGATAGAGTGGATGTGGAGAGGATGTTTCCTATAGTCGGAGAGTTTAGGTCCAGAGGACACAGATAGAGTGGGTGTGGAGAGGATGTTTTCTATAGCGGGGGAGTCTAGTAACACAGATAGAGTGGGTGCGGAGAGGATAACTCCCGTGGTGGGAAAGCCAAGGACAAGATGACATAGCTAAAAATAGTGAGTCTTTCTTTTAGAAGTGAGCTGCAAAGTTATCGGAAGAGATGGTGAATCCGTGCAAATGTTTGCCACAAGCAGCGGTAGAGACCATGACTTTATGCATATTTGACCCATATGTTTGTTAGATTCTTGATTGGTCAGGTCAGCAAAGGATACAGGGGAGGGCAGGAGCGTCGGTCTCAGAGGAAAATCGGATCAGCCATGATGAATTGGCGGCGTAGGTGCGATAAACAACTTGGCCGAAATCTGCCCCTAAACTTTCCGATCCTATGGTATTATGGAATCCAAATCAGGTTTACTATCACCAGCATAGGTCGTAAAATTACTTGTTTTTTTATGGCCGCGTGCAGTGCATTTCGCAATAATAAAACTAATATTTTCACATTAAAAACATTTGGCCATCTAACCTGTGGATGACAGCTCTCACATCAGGACATATATGTCCCGGATGTGATGTCATCGCAGATCTGATGTCCGATTCCTCTGAACATGTTTAGCAGAACAGTCTGCATCACAGTTTGTTCAGGTGACCAAGCATCTTCTGCTGGAAGAATTATATTTCAATGCCCATTTCCTGCCTTTCTGGTGCGAATATTGGAAGCGGGTATCGTTAGCGGTTAAAGGGTTTCTCTGATTTAACACTGATGCAATCGCCTTGTGGCGTAATGTGGATCTGTTGTAATGTCCTGGATTAAATTGTTCAAACGAATTGAGCTGTTTGTATCCCTCAGCATGGAACTTGACGTGTTTGTCAACCTAACAAGAAAATCCAGTCTCGCAACAAAAAATAAACCTTGTATTAGGTGTGCTTTGATGAAAAGGCTGTGAAGATGTCAGTGCTCTCAGCGTTAAAACAGAGATGTTGTGTTTGTTTATTCTTTATGAGCAGCTGGTGTGGTGCAGTCTCCTATCGAGTAAGGGATCCTCGCTGATTGTTAAGCTCGGTTAGGCTTGCAATGCACGGTCACAGATATTGTCTGACAGGTCGTTACCTGCTGATGGGCATGACGAGTGTAATTGTCTCCATAGCACCAATGCTGACACTGAAGTTTGTTTCCTTGCTGGGAATGAAAGAATGTGACCGAGTTCAGAGCAGAGCGGGTGTGTCTGGAATTCCCCTCATGCTCCCTGTGTTTATGTAATTGACCCCTGGCTCAGTTAAACTGTCAATATGTCCTCCTTCTGTACTCCACTGTGAAACCCTCTTCAGGTTGTTCATGAATTGTGGGCCTTGACTGAGTCAGGGATACTGATCACGTAAACAGACTCTGCCGCCCACCCGCTCCCTGATGACGCCACAGCTTCTTCATTTTTTGTCCCAGTTTCGTCTATTTGGGCAATAACCCTACAAGCCCCTCCCACCCATGTCGCTTCCCAAATGCCTCTTAGCTATTGTAATTCTTCAACTTCTTTGGCAGTTCACCCCAGAGGCATGCACCCATCGGTGCAAATAAATGGCCTCTTAGTACTCCTTGGAATATCTTACTTCTCTCTGATCCCTGCAGGTTTAGACTCCGAATCCCATCGGAAAGAATACAACAGTCTACGGTATCCCGAGAATTCATCTGTCACTCCGGATTAGCTTGCGTTCGAATGGAATATCCTCGAGAATCTCTTCTTCCCTGTCTCCAGGTTGACATGTGTCGACGCTGTTGTAACTGTACCACTTCTTCTGGCAGCTCATTCCAGAATCAGGTGTAAAGAAATCCTCCATTATTTCTCCTTGCAATATCCTCCTTCTTCGTTTGTATCTGTGCCCTCTCGATTTTGAATCCAAACCCGTCCCAGAGATTACAGCTGTCTGCCATATCCTGCGCATTCATGGGTCATTCCGTATTCGCCTATATTCGAATATAATAAATACTTCTCTTGGCCAACCTTTCCCTGTAATTGATGCTTTTATTCTCGGCAATATCCTGGAAAATCTCTTCTTCTCTGTCTCCAGGTTGACAATGCCTTCTCAATAACATGGTAGCCACACTTGCTGACAATTCTCCAGTTGTATTCTCACTGAGCCATAATGTCCCGACTCCTAGAAATCCAGCGTGCTAAACTTCCTCCTCACCACCCTGCCTGAATGTGCGCCCGAACTCTGCAAAGAATCTCCTATCCGTCCGTGCCAATGTCCAAAATACATCACCTTATGTTAGTATATTTTGATACCAATTTGTAATTCCTCGGATCGCCTCCCAGTCAGATCAAATCTCTCTGTCAATCAATCAATCAAACCCGATGCACTCGAAACAAGACCTCCTAATTTCGTGTCGTCACTAAACTTACTAATTGAGCCATTTACACTCACATCCGTGTGATTCAGATAAAGAAGGAATGACAGAGATCCCAACTGATCCTGTGGCATCCCACTGGTTAGAGGCTTCTTGTCGGAGAATGCACCTCAGTCATCGCCCCCTATCACTGAGCCAATTCTGAGTCAAACTCTCTCATTGCCATGAATCTCAGAATGTCTAAACTTTCGGAACAGTCTACCGTGCGGGAGTTTGTCAATGACCTTATTCAACTTCACTGAGTTAACTTCATACCTCGCCTTCGTTACCAATACCAAAATAAAAACAAACTACAAAAGATTCGAATCAGATTCAGACCCACAAGAACAATCATGATAATTATTATAAATGATTATGACCTCATCCAGGTCATTAAAAAAAATCAAAAAGAGCAGGATTCTCTGCTCCGTTTCTTGAACAATGGAACAACACCCTCAACCCATCAATCCTTCCGGAACCTCTCCTCATTGATAATGCAAAGATCGTCGCCGGAGGCTCAGCAATCTCCTCTCCATCGCCGCCCAGAGTAGACGAGACTGCATCCCGTCTGGTCACGGCAACTTATCCAGCTTGATGCTTTCCAAAAGCTCCAGCACATCCTCTTCCTGAATATCTACACGCTTCATGTGTAGTGGAGTAAACGATGGAAGTGGATAATGCTGGCGGTGCATTGCCGAGCCCTATGAGAATCTGCTTTATTATCCTCACTTAAATCGTGCAAATGAGTTGTGCATTTGTTTTAGATGTTCCGGGAAATCTACGTCTCAGCCCAGATCTTGCGGCGTCTAGATCAGTGTCAAATGAGATTTCATTTTTCTTGGAAACCGGTTCCTGAATTACAGTGGTATGTTAACGGCTCACATTTTATTAACAAAACGAACAACGGTGCAATTTGTTTTATGGGAAGGATGTAATAGAGAAATGGCCGTCATTTAAAGGTGAAATTTTGAGGGTACAGAATCTTTATGATCCTGTTAGGTTGAAAGGAGCGGTTAAACTTTTGAGAGAGACATGGTTTTCAAGGGATATTGGAAACGTGGTTAGGAAAAATAGAGATATCTACAATAAATATAAATATAAGTAAATGAGGTGCTCGAGGGATATAAAGAATGTAAGAAGAATCTTCAGAAAGAAATTAGGAAAGCTAAAAAAGTTGCGAGGTTGCTATCCAAGTAAGGGGAAAATAAATCCGAAGGGTTTCTACAGTTATATTAATAGCAAAATGATAGTGAGGGATAAATTGGTCCCTTAGAGAATCAGAGTGAACAGCTATGGGTGGAACCGCAAGAGTTGGGGGAGATTCAGAACAATCTATTTTCTTCAGTATTCACTATGGAGAAGGATATTGAATTGTGTAAGGTAAGAGAAACATGTAGGGAAGCTTTGGAAACAATGACGATTAAAGAGGAGGAAGTACTGGCGCTTTTAAAGAATATAAAAGTGGATAAATCTCGGGGTCCTGACAGGATATTCCCTATGACCTTGAGGGAAGTTGGTGTAGAAATGGCAGGGGCTCTGACAAAAATATTTCAAATGTCATTAGAAATGGGGATGGTGCCGGAGGATTGACATATTGCTCATGTGGTTCCATTGTTTAAAAAGGTTTCTAACAGCAAACCTAGCAATTATACACCTGTCAGTTTGACGTCAGTGGTGGGTTAATTAATGGAAAGTGTTCTTAGATGTGGTATATATAATTACCTGGATATACAGGATCTGATTATGAACAGTCAACATGGATTTGTGCGTGTAAGGTCATGTTTGACAAATCCTATTGAGTTTTTTGAAGAAGGTACGAGGGAAGTTGACGAGGGTAAAGCAGCGGATGTTGTCTGTATGGACTTCAGTAAGACCTTTGGCAAAGTTCCGCATGGAAGATTAGTTAGGAAGGTTCGATCGTTAGATATTAATATTGAAATAGTAAAACTGGATTCAACAATGGCTGGATAGGAGATTGCGGAGAGTAGTGGTGGATAACAGTTTGTCAGGTTAGAGGTCGGTGACTGGTGGTGTGCCTGAGGGATCTGTATTGGGTCCAATGTTGTTTGTCATATTCATTAATGATCTGGATGATGGGGTGGTAAATTGGATTTGTAAGAATGAAAATGATGCTAATGTAGGTGACGTTTTGGACAATGAAGTGTGTTTTCCAAGCTTTCTGAGAGATTTAGGGCAAATAGAATAGGGGGCTGAACGATGGCAGATTGAGATTAATGCTGATAAGTGTGAGGTGCTACATTTTGTTAGGAATAATTCAAATAGGACAAACATGGTAAATAGTAGGGCATGAGGAATACAGTAGAACTGAGTGATCTAGGAATAATGGTGCAGAGTTCCCTGATGGTGGAATCTCATGTGGATAGGGTGGTGACGAAAGCTTTTGGTATGCTGGCCTTATAAATCACAGCACTGAGTATAGGAATTGGGATGTAATGTTAAAATTGTACAAGGCATTGGTAAGGTCGAATTTGGAATATTTTGTACAGTTCTGGTCACCGAATTATAGGAAACATGTCAACAAAATAGAGAGCGTACAGAGAAGATTTACTGGAATGTTACCTGGGTTTCAGCACCTAAGTTACAGGGAAAGGTTGAATAAGTTAGGTCTTTATTCTTTGGAGAGTAGAAGGTTGAGGGAGGACTTGATAGAGATATTTAAAATTATGAGGGGGATAGATAGAGGTGACGTGGTCTCGTTTTTACCGGGCACCAAACCAGCAGTTATGGTCGAAATGACAATAAAAAGTGACTTGACTTGACTTGACTTGACTTGAACCTGGCGGTTATCTTTTTGTGTATCCTGCTCAAGGCCCGCCAAACCAATTTGCAGCTCTGCATTTTCTCTCCATCTAAATAATGGTCTGCCCGTTTATTTGCTCACCAAAGTGCATGACCAGACAATTTCCAACATAGTATTTTATTTGCTACTTCTTTGCCTATTCCCCTAAACTATCTAAGTCTCTCTGAAGACTCGCTGTTTCCTCAACGCTATTTCTCCTCCACCTATCTTTGTATCATCGGCAAATATAGCCACAAATCCATTAATCCTGTAGTCCAAACCTTTGACATACATGGTAAAAAGCAGCGGTTTGTGTTGAATGGAGAGATGCAGCCTGTGATGAGTGTCAATATTGTTCAGACGATATGAGTCCCAGTGCAGAGCGAGTAAGACTGCAGCCGTTCTCGTTCCACTGCTGAGAAAAGAAAAGTGCAAAGGATGTTGATTGATTGTTTCCTCTCCTGCTCGCCATCTCAGCCCTGGGAAAAGGCCTCTGACTATCCACACGATCAATACCTCTCATCATCTTTTACACGTCTATCAGGTCACCACCCATCCCCCGTCGCTCCAAGGAGAAAAGGCCGAGAACATTCAATCTGCTCTCTTAAGGCATGCTCCCCAATCCAGGCAACATCCTCGTAAATCTCCTCTGCACCCTTTCTATGGTGTCCACGTTCTTCCTGTAGTGAGGAGACCAGGAATGAGCGCCACACTCCGAGTGGGGTCTCTCCAGGTTCCTTTCTAGGTGCAACAGTACAATCAGCTCGAAAACTAAATCCGACGGTTGATGAAGGCCAGTACACCGTACGCCTTCTCAACCACAGAGTCAACCTGAGTAGTGGCTTTGACTGTTCTTTGGACTCGGACCCCAAGATCCCTCTGATCAACCATACTACCAAGATTCTTGCCATTAATATCTATATTCTGCCTACCTAACTGAACGACCACACACTTATCTGGGTTGAACTCTCACATCTCAGCCTCGTTTTGCATCCAATCAGTGTCCTGCTGTAACCTCTAACAGCCCTCCACACTATCCACAACAACCCAGTCTTTCTGTCATCAACAAATTTGCGAACCCGTCCATACGGTCTACATCTACGGCTCTACCTTCATCAATGTGTTTCGTCACATCTTCAAAAAAATCAATCAAGCTGATAAGACTCACTGGACTATAATTTCCTGGGCTATCCCTACTCCCTTTCTTGAATACGAGAGCAACAACCGCAACCCCCCCAATCCTCGAGAAACTCTCCCGTCCTCATTGATGATGCAAACATCACCGCTGCAGGCTCAGCAATCTCCTCCCTCGCCTCCCACGGTTTCCTGGGATGCATCCCTTCCGGTCCAGGTGACCTATCCAACTTAATGATATCTAAAATCTCCAGTACATCCTATTCCCTAACATCTATCGTCAAAGGCTTTTCAGCCTGCTGCAGGTCATCCCTACAATCGCCAAGATCTTTAACCGTAGAGAATAGGGAAGCAAAGTTTTCATTAAGTACCTCTTCCGATCCCATACACCCTTTTGTACTGTCTCACTTGATTGGGCCCATTCTCTCACGTCTTATCCTCTTGCTCTTCATATAGTTGTAGAATGCCTCGGGGTTTTCCTTAATCCTGTCTGGCAAGGCCTTCTCATGGCCGCTTCCGGCTCTCCTAATTTATTCTTAAACTCCTTCCTGCTTATCTGACAGGTTTCTAGATCTTTATCATTACCCTGTTTTTTGAACCTTTCGTAAGCTCTTTTTTCCTTCTTCACTCTATTTACAACGGCCTTTTGTACACCACGGTTCCTGTTCCGTGTATGCTTCTACTTCCCACTGGTCGCGATGAATGGAACACAGTTAGCCAACCTCCAAACTTCGCAATTTTCCCCGAATCCTGTAACGTCCACCTCAAAACATCATGTCCATCAGATTGAATAACTTATAAATGTTTACTTATTATGGAATGATAAATGTTTGATTTCATTTTCAGATTCGTAACGGAATTCATAAACCTGCAGATTCTATTCTTGTGTCGTGCACTAACCAATCCCCTCTGTTTTAACAGGACCTGTTTCCAATGTCACTGTTACATCTGATGCCACCAGACTGATTGAGTACAGCGACACCGTCAGACTAACCTGCTCCGCAACAGGCACGGATGTCTCTTACCTGTGGCTTGAGCAGATCAGCGTGATCATTCCCGGTGGCAGGTTTGAGCTGAGTGCCGACAACAGCACACTCACTGTTTCTGGAGTGCGACGGACAGACGGAAGTTTCACCTGTAGAGCAAGCAACGTGATTAACGAAATCACGAGCGCTCCGTTTTCTCTTAATGTCAACTGTAAGTGTCCCGAGACTCCGGTAGTTACCTGTTATATCACAGTTAAGTTTCAAATCCGTGTCTTATTACACTATGTCGGTTCAAATCTGTACTTCAGGTAAATGAAACGTGCAGGATAGCCTGGTCTATCCTGCATGAGTCTTCACACAAAACAACGCGTTTTGAACAAGTCCGATGCCCACGGCTCAAGGCAATGGTGATGTCCATTAAATTTGGATTTGACTCTGCTGAGCTTTGTGTGTCACTTCAGTTCTATTCATTCATATCGAAATCATCTCTGCAAAATTCTAATTCTGGTTTGTGTTTTTTCTCAACACAATGGAAGGTGATCCGGACTTGGTCCAGTGAGGGCAAAGATATTACTTTTTAGACAAATGGACATTTGAATCTCCGGCGCTGTGTCAGGCCGTTTAGGGACTTTGATAATAATTCCGTTCACCGGAAGGGACAGTGGAGTTCAGAGTTTAAAACGCCCACAGCCCTTATCAGCCCCACAACCCTTCTGACAAATGTCCATAGACTCGACGAGCTGGGGGATACATTGCTTCAGTGCACATGTGGAAGCGGGAATTTACAGCTGTTAGATCTGGATGAAAATCACAAAGTGCAGTGGTGTTACAGCCACCGGTCCTCACTGATAGAGACTAAAACTAGAATATTAGAACTGAAAACGCGTCTTACCATAAAACGTTGTAAACTGGAGTGTCCCTATAATTGCACACGTGGTCAGAGACTTGACAGTATAGTGTGGGCCCACATGACATTTAGCCCGAACCCTGATTACATGAGTTATTGCATCCACACTCCGAGTCCCTGCAGAGTGGTGTTGGGTATTTTGTTTGGAAAGTTTTCCTGAAATCTTTTCCACAAAACACACACATAGGGAAGTTGTACAAAGCGATACGCTTATGACTGGCGTGCATTGTATCTAGGTTGGAATAGGAGACGGGTTTGGGATATGAGGTAACTGTGCAGTTCATAGTTTCGGAAGACGTGGATAATCTGACACTGTGTCCCGACTCTCTTCTTTCCCGCGCGTGGCTTCCAAACGGATGCATTCTCCAGTGTGTCGGTGCGCTTTCTCTGGTGGTGGGCTGTTCTTCCTCTGCAGCTGAGGAACTCTGTTGTATCTCCTGTGTGATTTGTTGCAACACCTTTTGTCCGTTTCTTTTAGACGGACCGGATCGTCCATCCATCATCACTCAACCGCACTCGTCTTTTCACATTGCCGGAGGCTCCCTAAGGTTAACATGTTTCTCACAGTCCCACCCAGATGCTCAATTGAATTGGCAACTGAACGGTGCCCACCTACACAGTGGGCAGGAGGTCGTCCTCGACAGCATCTCTGTGAACAACGCGGGAACGTATACTTGTGAGGCCTATAACATGGTTACAAAAAGGAACAATGCCTCAACTACGCAAATCAATGTGTTCGGTAGGTAGTCCGTACCTCCCTTTGTTGAAGTCGTATATTTAACGGTGTTGGTGCGGCCAGGCCCGTGCAATTCAACTGAATGCCTGAACCCGATTAGACATTATTCTGATAAGGGATGCTCGCCAATCCAGACAACATCCTTGTAAATCTCCTCTGCACCCTCTCTGTGCCTGCCACATCATTCGTCTATTGAGACGACCAGAACTGAGCATAGCACACCAAGTGGGGTCTGATCAGGGTCCTATATATCTGCAACATTACCTCGGCTCCTAAGTTCAATTCCACGATTGATGAAGGCCAAGACACCTTACGCCTTCTTAACCACAGAGTGAACCTGCGCAGCTGCTTTGAGCGTCCTATGGTCTGGGACCCCAAGATCCCCATGGTCCTCCACACTGCCAAGAGTCTTACCATTAATACTATATTCTGCCATTATATTTGACCTACCAAAATGAACCACTTCACACTTATAAGGATTGAACTCCATCTGCCATGTCTCAGCCCTGTGTTGCATCCTATCAATGCCCCGCTCTAACCACTGACCGGCCTCCACACTAACCATTGTGTCATCGGCAAACTTACTAACCTATTCCTCTACTTCTCCATCCAGCTCATTTGTAACAATCACCCCCCAATAGACTTTCTCTGCCTTCCCGCCAGGATTCAAGTGTAACCCGTCCTGTTTGTACAGTTGACAGCTGCCCCAGAAGAGTTCCCAATGTTCTAGAAACCTGAACCCTTCTCCCCTTCTCCAAGGGGACATTGCTTTGTGGATCCAGAACTGCCTTGCACACTGAAGGCAAATAGTGGTTTTCGACGGGTCATAATCTCCATGGAGATCGGTGACGTGGAGTGCCTCAGGGATCTGTTCTGGGACCCTTACTCTTAGTGATTTTTTATAATTTGTCTGGATGAGGAAGTGGAGGGATGGGTTGCTTTCACGAAGGAGCTAGATAGGTATCTGATGGATAGGGGAATCAAGGGATATGGGGACAAGGCAGGGACTGGGTATTGATAGTGAATGATCAGCCATGATCTCAGAATGGCGGTGCAGACTCGAGGGGCCGAATGGTCTACTTCTGCACCTATTCTCTATTGTCTATTGTCTACTGTTAGTTTTCTGACGACGGAATGGTTGGAGGTTTTCCAGATATTGTGGAGCACAGTCAGAGGTTACAGCGGGACGTTGACAGGATGCAAAACTGTGCTGAGCAGTGACAGATGGAGATCAACACAGATAGGTGTCAGGTGGTTCATTTCGTTAGGTCAAATGTCAAGGCAGAATATAGCATCAATGGTAAGACTCTGGAGGATCTTGGGTTCGAGTATATTACTGTAACACACACAAAGCTGCTGCACAGGTTGCCTCTGTGGTTAAGACACCATAAGGATTGAGTTTAAAACCCGAGAGGCAATGTTGTAGCCATATAGGAACTCGGACAGACCCCACTTGTAGTACTGTGCTCTATACCGGTCGGCTCACTGAAGGAAGTATGTAGAAACCACAGGGACGGTGCAGAGGAGGTTTACGAGGATGTTGCCTGGATTGGGGAGCGTGCCTTATGAGAATGGGGAGAGTGAACTCGGCCTTTTCCCCTCGGAGCGACCGAGGATGAGAGGTGACCTGACAGAGGTGTGCAAGATGATGAGAGGCATTGATCGTGTGGATAGTCAGAGGCTTTTTCCCGGGGCTGAAATGTGTAGCACGAATGGGCACAGTTTTAAGGTGCTTGGAAGTAGGTACAGAGGGGATGTCAGGGGTATGTTTCTTTACCCTGAGAGTGGTGAGTGCGTGGAATGAGCTGCCGGCGCCGATGGTCGGGGCCGATAGGATACGGCTTTTAAGAGACTCCTGGACAGGAACATGGAGCTTAGTAAAATAGAGGGCTATGGGTAACCCGAGGTAATTTCTGAGTTCAGCCCATGTTCGGCACAGCTTTGTGGACAGAAGTGTCTGTTTTGTGCTGCAGGTTTTCTATGTTTCTGTGTTTCTATCTGGTAATGTCGAGTCCGGTGCTGATTACGGAATTCAGATCCGTGTTCTTATCCATTATTTGGTTTGCAATTCATGCTTCTAAGGTGTTCCGCAGTTTGCATTTTTTTCGGCTGTGTGAGATTACAATTTTCATTGGCTCCATTACATTGACACTGACACTGAACTTTGCATCATTTCAGTAACGACAGCTTATCTGGATGATCTTACAAACGGTTGTCAGAAATTCTCCTCTGTGCTTACCAGTGATTTCCCATCTCCTTTCTCATTGCCAGGTGACCCTTGCCTGAAGTGAATTAATTCCTAATTCCTTCTTCACCAGCTCCGTTTATTTGTCAATTGTCCCGGTTTTATTTATTTATTTTTTTGAAATGTGAGCTTTTGAAGCACCTTTGCCTCATATATTAAAACAGCAAGGAACCGATGCCTTCAGTCCAGCTCGTGTCCATGTCGTCCACTGAAACTCCCTGCTGGTCACAGCTGCTCCTTTCTGCCAATAACACCCCAAACTACTCAGTCCTGTTGTTTATCCATGCCTGTTCTAAATGTAGCAACTGTGTCCTCCTCCACCACTCCCTCAGCCAGCTCATTACAGGTATTTATCAGTTTTAAATCTCTCCCTCTTAACATTTGTGCCTTCCCCCTAAATCTGGATGCAGTTTTTTAAGTGAAAACCTGTTAAAGGCCTTACTGAATACCCTTTAGACAAACCCCGCTGTCCCACCAACATCTCTCCCCCGTTGCCTACTGGAAAGAACAATCCAAAGGATTTATCAGATATTGAAACATTGAAACATTGAAAACCTACGGCACAATAAAGGCCATTCGGCCCACAAAGCAGCGCCGAAGTTGAACACCACACACCTATCTGGGTTGAACTCCATCTGCCTCATCTCAGCCCAGTATTGCATCCTATCAATGTCCTGCTGTAAATTTTGACAGTCTTCCATACTATCCACAACATCCCAATATTTCTGTCATCATCATATTTACGAGCCCAACCATCCAATTCCTCATTCAGTTCATTTATAAAAATCGCCAAGAGTAGGGGTCCGAGAACAGATCCCTAGGGCACGCCACTGGTCACCGGCCTCCATGCAGAATATGACCCGCCTACCAATACTTTTTGCCTTCTGTGGACAGCCAGTTCTGTATCCACAAAAGATATGTCACCTTGGATCCATGCCTTCTTACTTTCCCTATAAGTCTTACATGGGCTACCTTATCAAATACCCTGCTCAAAAATCCATACTTTCTACATATACTGCTCTACCTTCATCAATGTGTTTCGTCACATTCTCAAAAAATTCAATCAAGCTGATAAGACTCACTGGACTATAATTTCCTGGGCTATCCCTACTCCCTTTCTTGAATACGAGAGCAACAACCGCAACCCCCCAATCCTCCGGAAACTCTCCCGTCCTCATTGATGACGCAAACATTACCGCTAGAGGCTCAGCAATCTCCTCCCTCGCCTCCCACGTTTTCCTGGGATGCATCCCTTCCGGTCCAGGTGACTTATCCAACTTGATGATTTCTAAAATCTCCAGAACATCCTATTGCCTAATACCTATCGGCAAGTGGTTTTCAGTCCGTTGCAGGTCATCCCTACAATCGCCAAGATCCTTAACCGTAGAGAATACGGAAGCAAGGTTTTCATTAATTACCTCTTCCGGTCCCATAAACCCTTTTGTACTGTCTCACTTGATTGGGCCCATTCTCTCACGTCTTATCCTCTTGCTCTTCACGTACTTGTAGAATGCCTTGGGGTTTTCCTTAATCCTGTCTGGCAAGGCCTCCACATGGCCCCTTCTGGAACTAATTTATTCTTAAGCTCCTTCCTGCTTATCTGACAGGTTTCTAGATCTCTATCATTACCCTGTTTTTTAACCTTTCGTAAGCTCTTTTTTTTTCTTCTTCACTCGATTTACAACGGCCTTTGTACACCACGGTTCCTGTACCGTGTATGCTTGTACTTCCCACTGGTAGCGCTGAATGGAACACAGTTAGCCAACCTCCAACCTTTGCAATTCTTCCCCGATGCCTATAACTGCTATCACAGAAACCTATGTCCGTCAGATTGCATAACTTATAAATGTTTACTTATTATGGAATAGTAAATGTTTGATTTCATTTTCAGATTCGTAACGGAATTCATAAACCTGCAGATTCTATTCTTGTGTTGTGCACTAACCAATCCCCTATGTTTTAACAGAACGTGTTTCCAATGTCACTGTTACATCTAACGCCACCAGACTGATTGAGTACAGCGACACCGTCAGACTAACCTGCTCCGCAAGAGGCACGAATGTCTCTTACCTGTGGCATGCGGAGAATCGCAAGATAATTCCTGGAGACAGGATTGTTCTGAATGAAGATCACAGCACACTCACTGTTTCTGGAGTGCTACGGACAGACGGAAGTTTCACCTGTAGAGCAAGCAACATGATTAACGAAATCACAAGCTCTCCGTTTTCTCTTCATGTCAGCTGTCAGTGTCCCGATTTTCCGGTAGTTACATATAATATCACAGTTGCTCCGAGATACGGGGTTCCGGGAGTTTGTGAGTACATTAGTGATCGTTGCCTGAGGTATTAACCACTATCGACTAACACTGGGACAACTGAACAGTTAATTAGCAGACAGATCCAGGTCTATCTCGGACGCTGGGGAACTAAAATTAAAATTTTAAATTTCAAATCCAAGTCACATTACGGCGGCGGTTAAGCTACCACTATCTCGGTTCAAATCTGTACTTCAGGTACTTCCCCTTTATCCTTAAGCTGTCACCCCTCGTTCAGGACCTCCCCGACATCGGAAACAATCTTCCTGCATCTCGCCTGTCCAATCCCTTTAGAAATTTATACGTTTCAATAAGATCCCACCTCAATCTTCTAAATTCCAGTGAGTATAAGCCTAGTCGATCCAATATTTCTTCATATGAAAGTCCTGCCATCCCAGGAATCAATATGTTGAACCTTCTCTGTACTCCCTCTATGGCAAGAATGTCTTTCCTCAGATTACGGGACCAAAATTGCACACAATATTCTAGTTGTGGTCTCATCAATGCCTTGTACAACTGCAGTAGGACCTCCCTACTCCTGTACTCAAATCATTTTGCTATGAATGCCAACATACCATTTGTCTTTTTCACCGCCTACTGTCCCTGCATGCCCACCTTCAATGACTGGTGTACAATGACACCCAGGTCTCGTTGCACCTCCCCTTTTCATAATCGGCCACCATTCAGATAATAATCTGTTTTCCTGTTCTTGCCACCAAAGTGTATAACCTCACATTTATCCACATTAAATTGCATCTGCCATGAATTTTCCCATTCACCTATCCTATCCAAGTCACCCTGCATCCTTTTAGCTTCCTCCTCACAGCTAACACCGCTGCCCAGCTTCGTGTCATCTGCAAACTTGGAGATGCTGCATTTATTTCCCTCGTCTAAATCATTAATATATATTGTAAACAACTGGGGTCCCAGCACTGAGCCTTGCGGTGCCCACTAGTCACTGCCTGCAATTCTGATAAGGTCCCGTTTACTCCCACTCTTTGCTTCCTGTCTGCCAACCAATTCGCTATCCACATCAATACCATATCCCCAATACCGTGTGTTTTAAGTTTGCACACTAATCCCCTATGTGGGACCTTGTCAAATGCCTTTTGAAAATCTAAATATACCACATCCACTGGCTCTCCCCTATCCACTGTGCTAGTTACATCTTCAAAAAATTCTGTAAGATTCGTCAGACATAATTTTCCTTTCACAAATCCATGCTGACTTTGTCCCATGATTTCACCTCTGTTCAAATGTGCTGTTATCACATCTTTGATAAGCGACTCTAGCATTTTCCCCACCACCGATGTCAGACTAACCGGTCTATAATTCCCCGGTTTCTCTCTCCTTCCTTTTTTTAAAAAGTGGGGTTACATTAGCCACCCTCCAATCCTCAGGAAATAATCGAGAATCTAAGGAGTTGTAGCGGTGTGCTACACGCAGCGCTAAAATTACGACACGGAGTCGGTAACTGCAGTCGAAGGAAAAAACTTTATTCGAAAACTTCAGCCTCACTTTTAAGCCTCCCTCATCCGCCCCCCATGGCTCAGAGGCTCCAAAGCTCTGTGCTCGCAAAACCCCGTAGGCTATCTAACTGTGAGTCGGTTCAGATGCGCCAGGAAATGGGTCGCCACATAACCCCCCCCCCCCAGAACCGGCGATACACCCGCCAATGTCCACAGTCTGGGCCAGAACCTGCTTGGGAGGTCGGCCTCTGCGCCGAGGCGCCAGAAACTCGGCCGGTTGCGCCAGGTCCACATGGGCCGGTTTGAGGCGGTCCACCGTGAAAACCTCCTCCTTCCCCCCAACGTCCAGCACGAACGTGGACCCGTTGTTCCGGAGCACCATAAACGGCCCCTCGTATGGCCGCTGCAGCGGCGGCCGATGCCCGCCCCTTCGTACAAACACAAACTTACAGTTCTGTAGGTCTTTGGGTACGCAGGTCGGGTGCCGCCCGTGCTGTGAAGTGGGTATGGGGGCCAGGTTACCGAGCTTCTCGCGTAATTTTAGCGCTGCGTGTAGCACACCGCTACAATTGGTGCGCTACAATTACGACACGGAGTCGGTAACTGCAGTCGAAGGAAAAAAACTTTATTCGAAAACTTCAGCCTCACTTTTAAGCCTCCCTCAACCGGCCCCCCATGGCGCAGAGGCTCCAAAGCTCTGTGCTCGCAAACCCCCGTAGGCTATCTAATTGTGAGTCGGTTCGGATGCGCCAGGAAATGGGTCGCCACAGAGTTTTGAAAAATTATCACTATTGCATCCACTATTTCTTGGGCTAATTCCTTTAGCACTCTGGGATGCAGACCATCTGGTCCTGGGGATGTATCTGCCTTTAATCCCTTCAATTTACCTAACACCACTTCCCTTCTAACATGTATTTCCCTCAGTTCCTCCATCTCACTAGATGGTCTTGGTCCCTTACTATATCCCTTACTTGGTCCCTCACCCTTGGTCCCTTACTATTTCCGGAAGATTATTTACGTCCTCCTTAGTGAAGACAGAACCAAAGTAGTTATTCAATTGGTCTGCCACGTTTTTGTTCCCTGTCATCAATTCACCTGTTTCTGACTGGAAAGGACCTACATTTGTCCGGAACAATCTTTTTTTCTTTTCACATATCTATAAAAGCTTTTACAGTCAGTTTTTATGTTCCCTGCCAGCTTGCTCTCATAATCTTTTTTCCCTTTCCTAATTAAGCCCTTTGTCCTCCTCTGCTGGTCTCTGAATTTCTCCCATTTCTCAGGTGTGCCACTTTTTTTTTGCTAATTTATATGTTTCTTCTTTGGACTTGATACTATCCCTAATTTCCCTTGTCAGCCACGGGTGCACTGCCTTCCCTGGTTTATTCTTTTGCCAAACTGGGATGTGCAATAGTTCTATTCATTCATATTGAAATTATCTCTTTAAAATTCTAATTCTAGTTTCTGTTTTTTTTCACAACACCACGGAAGCTGATCCGAACTTGGTACAGTGAATGCAAAGTTATTACTTTTTAAATAAATGCACCATTGAATCTCCGGCGCAGTGTAAGGCTGTTTAGGAAGTTTGGTAATAATTCCGTTCACCGAAAGGGTCAGGGAAAGTTCAGAGTGTAAAACGCTCACAGTCCATATCAGCCCCACAACCCTTCTGGCAAATGTCCATCGCTACGACGAGGTGGGGATCCATTGCTTCAGTGCACATGTGGAAGCGGGAAGTTACAGCTGTTAGATCTGGATGAAAATCACAATGGGCAGTGGTGTTACAGCCACCGGTCCTCACTGATAGAGACTAAACCTAGAATATTGGAACTAAAAACGCGTCCGACGATAACACGCTGTAAACTGGAGTGTCCCGATAATTGCACACGTGGTCAGTGACTTGACTGTATAGTGTGTGCCTACATGACATTCGGCCCGATCACTGATTACATGAGTTATTGCATCTACACACTGCAAGTTGCCTTACCTATCCCCGCAGAGCAACGCTTTGAATTTTGTCTGGAACGTTTTTCTGAATCCCTTCCACAAAACACACACCTGGGGAAGTTTTACGAAACGATACGCTTATGACTGGCGTGCATTGTATCCAGCTTGGAGGAGGAGACGGGTTTTGGGATATGAGGTAACTGTGCAGTTCATAGTTTCGGAAGACGTGGATAATCTGACACTGTGTCCCGACTCTCCTCTTTCCCGCGCGTGGCTTCCAGACGGATGCATTCTCCGGTGTGTGGGAGCGCTTTCTCTGGTGGTGGGCTGTTCTTCCTCTGCAGCTGAGGAACGCTGTTGTATCTCCTGTGTGATTTGTTGCAACCCCTTTTGTCCGTTTCTTTTAGACGGACCGGATCGTCCATCCGTCATCACTCAACCGCACTCGTCTTTTTACATTGCCGGAAGCACGATCAGGTTAACATGTTCCACGGAGTCCCGCCCAAATGCTGAATTGAATTGGGAACAGAATGGTGCCCGCCTACAAAGTGGGCACGAGGTCGTCCTCGACAGCGTCTCTGTGGCCCACACGGGAAAGTGTACTTGTGAGGCCTATAACACGATTACAAAAAGGAATAATGCCTCAACCACGGAAATCATTGTGTTCGGTAGGTAGTCCGTACCTCCCTTTGTTGAGGTCCTATAATTAATGGTGTTGGTGCAGACGGGCCCGTGTAATCCAACTAAATGCCTGAACAAATTCTAACGATATCAATCCACAACGTTGCATATTGATGAATAAGAGTATTGATGAAGATGAAAATTGGAATATTTCTGACTTGCTGATTAAATTACAAATTTTTACTTGCTGCAGTTAAGACCAGAAGGCCTTAATCATTGGAAGGAGATTTAGACCATTTGGCCAATGGAGTCCGCTCCGCCATTTCATCATGGCTGATCCAATATTCCTCGCAGTCCCGATCACAGCCGTTTCCGCATATTCCTCATGCCCTGACCAATTGTGAATCTGTCATCCTCGGCTGTAAACTTACATAACGATACTCCCTCTACAGCTGCCTGTGGAACATAATTCTCAGATTCATCATGTTCTGTTGAAAGAGATTCATTTTCGCCTTGGTTTCTGAAAGGATACCACTCTATGCACAGGTTGTGTCTTCTGGGATTAGACTCTCCCGCCATGAGAATCATCTTTCCCACATCCACTCCAACAAGACCTTTCACAATTCGATAGGTTTCCGTGAGGTCTCCCCACATTCTTCTGAACCCCAGTGGGTAAAGGCCCGGACCCATCAAACCCTCTTCTCCTGTAGAGCCGAAAAATCCTGGGATCATTTTGGCGAACTTCCTTGGAAACCGCTTCAGTTTGATCACATTCTCTCTCAACGACAAGGGTCCCAAAATGCATCACAATACTCCAAGTGAGGCCTCACCGGTGCTTCATCCAGTTTCAGCATTACATCCCTCCTTTTATATTCTAGTCCCCTTGTAATGAATGCTGACATCGCATGACCCCTGATACCTGAAACATCCGACATTTCACAGTGTGTTCCACGGTGAGGGCTGATGCAGTTTGTCCACCAGTTCCTTGTTCCCCGTACTACCTCTCCACTATCGTTTCTGTACGGCCCGATATCCACTCTTGCTTCTCGTTTCACACTTGTTGTACGTTAAGACTCTGTGCCGATCTTCATTAATATTAGTGGCTGGAGTGCTTTCTCATTCATCTTTACCTTCTAAATGACCTTTTAGTTGCCAATTGTTTTTTTATACAACTTCCCAATCATCTGACTTTCCATTAATGATTGTTCCATCATATACCCTCCTTTTGACCTTCATGTTGGCTTTGACTTCTCTTCTCCGCCACGGTTATGTCATCTTTCCTTTAGAATATTTCTTCCTCCTCTGCCGTCATCCCCGCCAGTGTTATTTTTTAATTAAATCTGGCCAACCCCTCTCTAGTGCTTCTCTAACTCCTTTTAACCCACTGTAACACTGGTTCATCTGACTCTTCAGGTTCGCCTTCTCACATTTCAGGATGAAGTCGATCATATGATGATCACTTACACCAACATTCTATTTTCCATAAGCTCTCTGATCAATTTCGGCTCATTGCACATCAGCCAATCCGGAGGAGCCGACGTCATGCCGAAATCTGGCTGCGCCAGATCTCCACGGATCCTTCTGTCAATCTGGCTCCCTTCCAATTGCAACTCCACTTAGTTGCCTATCGTGCAGCGACAAGAAGCCTTCCCACAGGAATGTTTACCCCTCCCCAGTTCAGGAGCCAACCGCCCCTTCTCTAGAGGTCGCAACTTCCCTGGAGGAACCCATGATCATTATTCCTATGCCATCCCTCCTCCGCCAACTCCTCAGCCAGATATTAAATACGAAGTCACTCTACTTTTGGCTTCAACAGCAGGGGCACGGGTAGTTTATTTTCACATGCTCCACGGGACAATTAAACTGTAGCCAAGTGCAATTCTGTTTTAGTCTGCTTTGCTGGAGAATGTATGTTCTTACTGCAGGAATATCCATGTATTGAGGAACATCTGAAACGGGAATAGGTTGCTCACCGTCCCCTTGGGTAACAGCAGTAACACTTTAAACTCAGTGCCGGCGTTTAGTTCAAGCTGGATACTGACTTGATATCGAAACACATAGGGATAAGAACTGGGAATGCCGACGATATTGAGCTGGCAGCATCCAAATATTATGCTCGTGTTGTAGATAAAACCCCGTGTAAATCTATGTACATTTCAATTGTATTTACAGAGACAGTGACTGGGGTTACTGTCGTGGCCAGTGATCCCAACCCCCTTGAAGACCCCGATACCATCACACTCAGCTGTCACGCGTCGGGCACTGTTCAGACACGGACATGGTTCAAGGATAACCAACCCATCCAGGAAAACGGCAGAATATTTACATCCCCCGACAAGGCGAAACTGACTATAATCAGAGCTAACAGAAACGACGTAGGGACGTACAAGTGCATCGCCAGCAACTCATTCAGCAGTAGCGCTGGAGTGACCAACGTGCAAGTTTACTGTAAGTACACAGTTAGTCAACCGCGTTCATTTGTATCAGATATTGCACTTAACAACATTTGCTCTCATCTTTTCAATGAAGACAGAAGGTCATAATATCCCGTATCCATCAGGATTTTTCTCTAATTAGCACCTTTCTTCATTTTATAAATGGATCAGAGAAGTTCAGAATTGAACCGGAGCGTCCAGTTGTGTCCAATATAGTGTCAAACCTGACATTAACTTGCTTTGCTCTGTCAGTCCCCTGTGGTATATATTCATGGTACAAGGGGGACAATCTCCGGCAGACAGGGCAGGAACTCACCCTTGTGTCAGTGACAATGGGAACAATCTCCTGCAGACAGGGCAGCAACTCACCCTTGTGTCAGTGACAATGGGAACAATCTCCTGCAGACAGGGCAGGAACTCACCCTTGTCACAGTGGCAATGGGAACAATCTCCTGCAGACAGGGCAGGAACTCACCCTTGTGTCAGTGACAATGGGAACAATCTCCTGCAGACAGGGCAGGAACTCACCCTTGTCTCAGTGACAATGGGAACAATCTCCTGCAGACAGGGCAGGAACTCACCCTTGTGTCAGTGACAATGGGAACAATCTCCTGCAGACAGGGCAAGAACTCACCCTTGTGTCAGTGATAATGGGAACAATCTCCTGCAGACAGGGCAGGAACTTACCCTTGTGTCAGTGACAATGGGAACAATCTCCTGCAGACAGGGCAGGAACTCACCCTTGTATCAGTGACAATGGGAACAATCTCCTGCAGACAGGGCAGGAACTCACCCTTGTATCAGTGACAATGGGAACAATCTCCTGCAGACAGGGCAGGAAATCACCCTTGAGTCGGTGAGCTCGCTTGACGTTGGGAGTTATACATGTCGGATTAATAACGGCGTAACCAACAGGACCAGTTATCTTACAAGGTGTAGTTATCGCACACGGTGAGTGAATGTGTCTCTCATTCGTTCATGTAAACCCGATGATCAAAGATTCAAACCGTTTCCTTTTTACGCTTTCCTCACGCCCTACCTTCAATCCTCCTTCTAAGTGGCCTAGCAGAATAAAAGAGTAATTGATTTAAATTGATTCAATATCGAGACCAGCGACCAGAAGTTTCCGGAGCGTGGATCAATTATCATTTCTTAAATAAAGATGAGTTTTCGCCATGTAAAATATATGCTTGTTTTCTGTGTCATCACCAAAAACAGATGAAAATTGTACCTTCCGGGCTGGCGCGATCGTGGGCATTATACTTGGTTTACTTATCATGGGCCTGGTGGGAGGATTCAGTGGATGGCTGTTCGCAAGAAAAGCTGGCGGGTAATTGCATTTCTCTACGAATTTCGTTCCTACCTTTAATAATTGAATGTGAATTTCGGCAGAATCGACTTCAGCTGGGATCAGGGCCCGTCTGTGGACAGAATCAGCATTCCGCCTTCACGGCGAAGTTGTCTGTCCGAAATTTGTCTGAAAGAGGTTTGCGTTCAGCAATATGTGTGTGAACAGCCTTATCTGTCAAAAAGGCCAAAGCAGTTTTGTCTACTTAACCCATCTGTCGATGCTATCGAGCTCGCCTGGTACAGGGCATCCGATAAACAAAACGTTATTAAGGGATGTCTGGAGAGAATCGAATGGAATTATAGAGGCCATTCTCATTCGGTGCATCAGCGCAGGAAATTAAGTTCCAGACGAATTATTTTCTTGTCTTTGTTTCAGTTTATTCAGCAACATATATCCACCGAAATCTAAAAATGGCACGGGCAGAAATTCCGGATGGAAAAGTGAGTGAACACCGTTTCAACTGTCCTAATACTGAGTCCAGGGGAATCTCAGCATTTGATTTCAATCTGGGAGCTCCTAGTCCACTGAAGCTGGAGCTGGTCATCCGAGCGAATGGTCACGGATGATGCTACTTTTGCCGTTGGGTTTTCCAGTTATTTTAGCTGAAAGCTTCTGCTGAAGATTACAATATCAGCGAAGTAATGGGATGGTAGTTCATGCAACTTAATTTCTCTCCATATTGATCAATATCGGCCCTCAATTCCTGGTTCCGGCGATTTGGTGGGAAGGGAGCTCATGCTCTCAATGGCTTTTTCTTCCGGGCCGGTTTGACGTCTGCTGTGTTCAACAAAGCCCCCTGACGCTCGGCACCCTTGTGCCATATCTGTTTTGTTTCCTCAGGCACCTTCGATACAAAGACCGTAAACTCATCAGAATATTATGAAAATGTCCAAATGGATGAACAGGTTGGATGTTTGCATTATGTCCGTTATCTCACTCATTTCTTTGCAAAGAGGGAAAAAAGAACATAAGTAATGTGATGGGTAGCGTCCATCGGGCCCTTCGGCACAGATGGGGCATTTAACAAGATCCTGGATGATCGATCCCGGATCTTATTTTCCGTTAATGGAGAAACAACACATTATATTCCTCAAAGTAGACCCAAACCTGATGGCATGATCATCGACCTTATCCCACCAGTATTTCTGTTCACTTCTCTCTTCTTCTATTTTCCACTCCGGCCTCTTACATCTTCTCCTCACCTGCCCATCAACTCCCTCCAGTGACCCTCCCTCTTCCCCTTCCCCTATGGCACACTCGCCTCTGCAATCGGTTCACTGTGGTTAAGAATGCGTATGGTGTATTGACCTTCATCAACCGTGGGATTGAATTCAGGAGCCGAGAGGTAATGTTGCAGCTCTATCGGACCCTGGTCACACCCCACCTGGAGTACTGTGCTCAGTTCTGGTCGCATCACTATAGAAAGGATGTGGAAGCCATAGAAAGGGTGCAGGGGAGATTTGCAAGGATGTTGCCTGGATTGGGGAGCATGCCTTATGAGAATAGTTCGAGTGAACTCGGCCATTTCTCCTTGGAGCGGAGGAAGATGAGACGTGACCTGATAGAGGCGTACAAGATGATGAGAGGCATTAATCGTGTGGATAGTCAGAGACTTTTTCCCAGGGCTGAAATGCTTGCTACAAGAGGACACAGGTTTAAGGTGCTGGGGAGTAGGTACAGAGGAGATGTCAGGGGTAAGTTTTTTTACTCAAAGAGTGGTGAGTGCGTGGAATGGGCTACCGGCAATGGAGGGGAGGCCGTATAAAATAGGGTCTTTTAAGAGGCTTTTGGATAGGTACATGGAGCTGAGTAAAATAGAGGGATTAAGTTAAGCCTAGTAATTTCTAAGGTAGAGTTGTGTACAGCACAACTTTGTGGGAGGAAGGGCCTGTATTGTGCTGTTGGTTTTCTATGCTTCTATCTTTTACTTTTCTTCAGATTTTCCCCCTTTCCCACTCATCAGGCCTCACCTCCCAGCCAGTGCTCATTCCCCTGGCCACCATTCTGTCCAGGCGTCTTCCTGCCTTCTTCCCAGCCCAGTAGAAGGGTCTCTGCACAAAACGTGAACGGCTTAATGAATTCCATTAATGCTGCCCGACACTCTGAGCCCTTCGGCATTTTGTGTGTGAGATTCCAGCACTGCAGAATTTCCTCAGAATTCCCCAGAATCCATAACTCCTGAGTGATGCGAAATCACATCTGACCCTTGCTGTAATACATTTCATGAAAGAGTCTTTTAAAATATCCGATCAATGTGAGTAACTCCACACACACTGAATCGGAAACACGCGGTGCAGCGAATGTTAAACGAGGCAATATTACCCCAAACACAAACTAATGTGATACATTGATACTCCCGGTGTTTATCGGCGGAGAGTCAGAATGCAATTGCTGTGAACTTGTTTAAACGTCTCAAAAATAACACGTAATCTTCTCTTTCAAGGGTGCAAGGAACAATGCGCAGGATGGAGACTCCACTTACACGGTAAGGGAAACATTAGCGTCAATCCCTTTTGAAGTAATTGTTTCCACTTCAGAACCTGAAGTGAGACTCTCGACAGCGAGAATGTCGAAGTTTCAGTAACGGGGGGAGGCAGAAATGGCGGAAAAACTCATTAAGTATCACGTGTTCGCCTTCACTGTTGAAGACACCATCAGTATGACAGTGTCAGGACACGGAAGTGGTTGCAGCCACTGTAATAAGCAGAAGATGCTAGACAATTTGGAAGGTGGATAAATAACCTGGGGTGAATGGATGAGATTGACTGCACGCCAGGCGTCTGAAATAGGCCGGTGAAGTGGTCGTAGAGGAATTAGTACTCATACCATCATGGAATTGTTTTGGAGGATTGGAAATTTGCAAACATCACTTCGCTCTTCTTGAAGAAAGGGAAGTAAACGACAGGGGCTGATACGCCTGTTAGCTTGAGGCCTCTGTGTACTGCAGGTCTAAAGAAGGAAAGGGTGAGCTCATTGAATGATGAATAATTGGAAGACCTATACTGACTGGGCGTGGAGCGATTCTCTCAACGTGAAGGACGGGGTGCTGGTCTGGGACCAGAGGGCGGCGCTGTGGAATGCATGGTCCGGAATGGATGGTGTGAGTACTAATTCCTCTACGATGGAATGCAGAGAACCCTTCAGAAGAGAGCGATGAGGAGGAATATCTTTAGCCGAAGTGTTGTGTATCTCTGTAATTTGTTTGTCCCTTATGGCTCGGGGGACAAAGGCCCCGGGTTACGCGAAGCAACGTTGATAGTTTCAAGTATTGCAGAGTGAAAGCAGATGATTAGGGTTGGGAGGGAAAATTCATCCGTCATTATAGAATGGTGGAGGAGGCCAATGTACCGAAGGGCCTAATTCTGCTCTTGTGTTTTATGCTCTTGTGAACTTATAGTGCTTTCTGCGATATTTAATAATCATAACTGTGTCTCTGATCCTCTCTTCATCATGGCCCGACTGTTCCGTGTTTCTCTCAGACACGAATTGTTAAGAATGCATAGGTCCTTTTCAATGTTCTTCTAATTCTTCTCTGACACATAAATGCTTTTGGTAATAATTTTTTAAATCCTGCTGATTTCCTCGCATTAACAGGGTCTTATCCTGGAGTATCGATCTGTTTACCGTGATCTGAACAGGTATGTGAACCGAATCTGGGGCTGCCGACACGTAATGTCACTTGTAAAGGAAAGGTATTCACTAATTTCAAGCCTATGGGCCGTGCAGGGTCCTGGTTGTGCACATCTCATAGTCACACTGAGATTGGAAGTTTAGAGACAAGTAACAGAGCAAGACTGGAGTCTGGCGGCGTCGCACAGCGATATATTGATATTGAAAGGAACACTTTTCCTTGGTCTATAGCGATATAAAAAAATATTAATTGCGGTTGCATTGTCACAATGTCAGACACAGATTCTGAAATCATCACCCGTATTTACCCTCACCAGCAGCCACACTTTCGGGTTGCTGACGTAGTCAACATAAATGGTGAATTGTTTCCGCAGCTGACGTCACTGTGAACGGAAGCCGATGATTGGATCGTGAATTGGCACAGAGAATGGACAACCATCCAGGATAAATCCACCGTTCAAAATGGTTTTTCTTTTCTTTGTAATCGTTCTCCAGGTCTCTATTAAACCTCTTCCGCGTTTCCTAGCCTCACGACAAAGACATCACAGAAGATTCTGTCTCGTTTCCGTCGCAGCAGCTTAGTTCTCTCGCATCAACCCAGACTGGTGCTGTGGCGTGTCAGGGGATTTCCATAAAATGACCGCTGTTCGAATCCCTATCCCGGCCGTACTCTATTCTCAACACGTGATCAGTTGTGTTTGAGCTGCAATGTCTAATCTATATAGCAAAATTACCCTACCGCATAGCCCTCTATGGTTCTGAGCTCAATGTGCCAATCTCAGTGTCTCTGGAAAGTCCCATTGTATCGGCCTTCGCTCGCCACGCACCCATCACTCTCTGTGTGAAAAACGTAACCCTGCCATCTCCTTGCACCTACTTCCGAGCACAATAAACCTGTGCCCATCGTGTTCGCCATTTCAGCCCTGGAGAAAAGCCTCTTGCTCTTGCACGATCAATGCCTCTGATTATCTTATACGCATCAATCAGGTCACCGCCCATCCTCCGTCGCTCCAAGGATGAAACGCAAATTTCGGCTGAACCTGTTCCCAGAAGGTATGTTCCCCAATCCAGGCAACATCCTTGTAAATCTCTTCTGTTAATCGGGTTTGTCATCGGTCGCTGAAAGGCCCGAAGTGACTACTCCGCGCTTCATGGCTGAATAATAAATGCAATAAAATGGAAAACGGTTCTGAAACCCCGAGTTGACTCCTGATTACTGCGCGAATTGGCACAGTGAAAATTTATCAATCCGGGACATTGATTCAGCCCCCTTTTCCAATGTTCCTATACGCCGAAATGCGACGTTGCTTCTTATTTGCAGAATGCTGATTGATCACGTAGTTTGATCACTTCATGTGTTTGTTTCATCGGTCTCCCTCGTGTCGATGTTTCACTGTAATCTCGTGAAATGATTTTTGTTGAACTTGTATCTCCTCACAAAACGACAGACTGAAGGCCATATGTCAGTGATGATGGACTTGGTGCTGATTGTAAATTTGATCGAGGCACCCAGACCCAGTTGTTATCATTTAGATGGCTGAGTGAGGAGCAGAGAGGGTTAGCAGTACGGGGTAAGTTTCTGGGGCTCTGGGGGTAAGGGAGGAGGGCTGATTTTTCCAATATCATTGTGTGTTGATAGATTACACAGCGAGCTTATTCTCCCCTCTGAGACATAACTCACCCAGAAATGGTCAACAGGGAAACAATTTCCAGAGGAATATTTTCATCAAAGAGTGGTGCGGATTGTTTGTTCTTTTAAGGGATGGGTCTGGGTGTTGTTGGCAAGGCAGGAATTCATCACCTCTCCCTTAACAAACCCCTCACTGAGCGGTTTGGGTTTGAATTTCCCAAACATTCATTTCCGTAAGATGTAATTAAAATAATGTACATATATATCATATATCCATATTTGCCACACTCAAACCAGATTCAAACTTACAATTTTTCCCGACAAGAAATGCGTCCGACAAGTGAAAATATGATCTACACATGTGCACGGCCATGTCTCCCAACGACATTAACAAGTGAAAATATGATCTACACATGTGCACGGCCATGTCTCCAAACGACATTGACTGTTTCATTGAGGGTACAGGCAGGTTTAGAGATGTAGAAGGCGATAGAGGCCTGGGAGGGTTACAGAGACAGTGAGGGGAGTAGCGGTTGATATGGATACAAAGAGAGAGTGTCTGTAGAGGCCAGAAGCCCATAGAGAAACGGGAAGGGTGTAGTGCTTGAAGAGGGACAAAGAAACAGAAAAGGTCTGGGGACTGGCGGAGGCTCCACATTACAGATGCGGGGCAGAAGCGGGGTGAAGAGTCCGGCAGCTGTGTAGTGGTGCAGGTGGTTTTGGGGGCAGGCTGTGGTTACAGAGAAACAGATCGGTTTTGCTGCCGGAGCACTCATAGAGTCGGATGGGCGTGGGGGCAAGATATCTAAAGAGACAGGGAGGGTGTGCATAGAATGGTTCCGGTTTCAGAGAGGGAGTGGTGTAGAGGCTCGAATATCAGAGACAGGGAAATTGCCCTTCATTGTTTACTGTTTTCTCTTTTTAAAACATTCTGAAGTTGTTTTATTTCCGTTAGCAGTCATGAATTATTAGGTCATTTATGTCCAATTATTGATGTTTCTCTCAGGGAGGGGGTATATAAACATGAAGGCAGTCGTTCAGTCCACCCGGGACAGTGCCGCTCCTCCACCATCAGATATCTGAATGACCTCAGGACCCATGAATACTGCCGCAACTTTTCTTCTCGTTTTGATTTATTATTTATTTTATGCTTCTTATCCTAGTTCATAGACACAATCATGTCTTGCTCTGATCTCCGCTTGAAAACAGCAGATTGAATGACATATGACATGTAATGTACATGCATGTTTAATTTCCCCCCCCCCACGTAAAAATGTCCTAAAAGGATGAGGGGTGACGGTGTGATGAGCAAACCAAGCTACCATGGTCCAGAGTTGACCCCACTCCCATGAACTATGCTGCTAATGAGAGATGAGAGAGATATCTGCGCAGATGAGGGAGAGAGAAACATGATTTACTATTATGTATTTGCTGCAAGGACACTTTCTTTTCCTGCTTGTGAAATTCATGCAAAGACAGCAAGCAGGGACCGGGGCCTAATAGACGGTCGGAGCCCTGCAAGAGGAGATAAAAAGCAGGTCTGCGAAGACGTAGGCAGTCACTCCAGGGAGGCGCACCACGGGACACTAAAAGAGTGTTATGCAACAACGGGATGGTGGAGATTTGGAGGATCGATCAGAGGCACAGTGTGCGACCGGCAGGGGCTTATTTGCGTGTCCCCCCTTGCCTGGGTGACAGGTCTACCACTGAAGAAAGGTAGTGCCTGGTATGTTCACAGTCGGTGACCGCAACATGAAGACAACGGAAAGATCCACGGCAACGGCATCACCTCTCTCTCTCTCTCGCTCTCTCTCTCTCTTTCTCTCTCTCTCCCTCTCTCTCTCTCTCTCTCTCTCTCTCTCTCTCTCTCTCTCTCTCTCTCTCTCTCTCTCTCTCTCACTCTCTCTCTCTCTCCCTCTCTCTCTCTCTCTCTCTCTCTCTCTCTCTCTCTCTCTCTCTCTCTCTCCACTCTCTCTCTCTCTCTCTCTCTCACTCTCTCTCTCTCTCACTCTCTCTTTCTCGCTCTCGCACTCGTTCTCTCTCAAACGTTACACCCGAACTAACTCGACCTAAACTGAGCTGAACTGATTACTGTGTCTACACTCCTGCATATATCATTGTTAACCTGTTTCATATATTTGCACTTTTACAGTACTGTATTAGTTAGTTTACTAATAAACACTGTTAGTTACAGTAATAACAAACTCCAAAGTGTATTCCATTTCTGCTGGTATTGTAA
>NW_026780559.1:0-32039 GCF_030144855.1 Hypanus sabinus | reverse complement strand
CACCACCGACTGCTCTTCCCTCATTCCCCACCACCTACTGCTCTTCCCTCATTCCCACCACCGACTGCTCTTCCCTCATTCCCCACCACCTACTGGCTCTTCCCTCATTCCCCACCACCGACTGCTCTTCCCTCATTCCCCACCACCTACTGCTCTTCCCTCATTCCCCACCACCTACTGCTCTTCCCTCATTCCCCACCACCGACTGCTCTTCCCTCATTCCCCACCACCTACTGCTTCCCTCATTCCCCCACCACCTACTGCTCTCCCTCAATCCCCACCACCGACTGCTCTTCCCTCATTCCCCACCACCGACTGCTCTTCCCTCAATCCCCACCACCTACTGCTCTTCCCTCATTTCCCACCACCTACTGCTCTTCCCTCATTCCCCACCACCGACTGCTCTTCCCGCATTCCCCACCACCTACTGCTCTTCCCTCATTCCCCACCACCGACTGCTCTTCTCTCAATCCCCACCACCGACTGCTCTTCCCTCATTCCCCACTACCGACTGCTCTTCGCTCATTCCCCACCACCGACTGCTCTTCCCGCATCCCCACCACCTACTGCTCTTCCCTCATTCCCCACCACCGACTGCTCTTCTCACAATCCCCACCACCGACTGCTCTTCCCTCATTCCCCACCACCGACTGCTCTTCGCTCATTCCCCACCACCGACTGCTCTTCCCTCATTCCCCACCACCGACTGCTCTTCCCTCATTCCCCACCACCGACTGCTCTTCCCTCATTCCCCACCACCGACTGCTCTGCCCTCATTCCCACCACCAACTGCTCTGCCCTCATTCCCCACCACCGACTGCTCTTCCCTCATTCCCCACCACCTACTGCTCTTCCCTCATTCCCCACCACCGACTGCTCTTCCCTCATTCCCCACCACCTACTGCTCTTCCCTCATTCCCCACCACCGACTGCTCTTCCCTCAATCCCCACCACCTACTGCTCTTCCCTCAATCCTCACCACCGACTGCTCTTCCCTCATTCCCCATCACCGACTGCTCTTCCCTCATTCCCCACCACCGACTGCTCTTCCCTCATTCCCCATCACCGACTGCTCTTCCCTCATTCCCCACCACCTACTGCTCTTCCCTCATTCCCCACCACCGACTGCTCTTCCCTCATTCCCCACCACCTACTGCTCTTCCCTCATTCCCCACCACCGACTGCTCTTCTCTCAATCCCCACCACCGACTGCTCTTCCCTCATTCCCCATCACCGACTGCTCTTCCCTCATTCCCCACCACCGACTGCACTTCCCTCATTCCCCACCACCTACTGCTCTTCCCTCATTCCCCATCACCGACTGCTCTTCCCTCAATCCCCACCACCGACTGCTCTTCCCTCATTCCCCACCACCTACTGCTCTCTCCCTCATTCCCCATCACCGACTGCTCTTCCCTCATTCCCCACCACCGACTGCTCTTCTCTCAATCCCCACCACCGACTGCTCTTCCCTCATTCCCCATCACCTACTGCTCTTCCCTCATTCCTCACCACCGACTGCTCTTCCCTCATTCCCCATCACCTTCTGCTCTTCCCTCATTCCCCACCACCGACTGCTCTTCCCTCATTCCCCATCACCTTCTGCTCTTCCCTCATTCCCCACCACCGACTGCTCTTCCCTCATTCCCCACCACCTACTGCTCTTCCCTCATTCCCCACCACCGACTGCTCTTCCCTCATTCCCCACCACCTACTGCTCTTCCCTCATTCCTCACCACCGACTGCTCTTCCCTCATTCCCATCACCGACTGCTCTTCCCTCATTCCCCACCACCGACTGCTCTTCCCTCATTCCCCACCACCTACTGCTCTTCCCTCATTCCCCATCACCGACTGCTCTTCCCTCATTCCCACCACCGACTGCTCTTCTCTCAATCCCCACCACCGACTGCTCTTCCCTCATTCCCCATCACCTACTGCTCTTCCCTCATTCCTCACCACCGACTGCTCTTCCTCATTCCCCATCACCTACTGCTCTTCCCTCATTCCCCACCACCGACTGCTCTTCCCTCATTCCCCACCACCTACTGCTCTTCCCTCATTCCCCACCACCGACTGCTCTTCCCTCATTCCCCACCACCTACTGCTCTTCCCTCATTCCTCACCACCGACTGCTCTTCCCTCATTCCCCATCACCTACTGCTCTTCCCTCATTCCCCACCACTGACTGCTCTTCCCTCATTCCCCATCACCTACTGCTCTTCCCTCATTCCCCACCACCTACTGCTCTTCCCTCATTCCCCATCACTGACTGCTCTTCCCTCATTCCCCATCACCGACTGCTCTTCCCTCATTCCCCACCACCTACTGCTCTTCCCTCATTCCCCATCACCGACTGCTCTTCCCTCATTCCCACCACCTACTGCGCTTCCCTCATTCCCCACCACCGACTGCTCTTCCCTCATTCCCCACCACCGACTGCTCTTCCCCTCATTCCCCACCACCTACTGCTCTTCCCTCATTCCCCACCACCGACTGCTCTTCCCTCATTCCCCATCACCGACTGCTCTTCCCTCATTCCCCACCACCTGCTGCTCTTCCCTTATTCCCCACCACCTACTGCTCTTCCCTCATTCCCCACCACCTACTGCTCTTCCCTCATTCCCCACCACCTACTGCTCTTCCTTCATTCCCCACCACCGACTGCTCTTCCCTCATTCCCCACCACCTACTGCTCTTCCCTCATTCCCCACCACCTACTGCTCTTCCCTCAATCCCCACCACCGACTGCTCTTCCCTCAATCCCCACCACCGACTGCTCTTCCCTCATTCCCCACCACCGACTGCTCTTCCTCATTCCCCACCACCGACTGCTCTTCCCTCATTCCCCACACCGACTGCTCTTCCCTCATTCCCCACCACCGACTGCTCTTCCCTCAATCCCCACCACCGACTGCTCTTCCCTCATTCCCCACCACCTACTGCTCTTCCCTCAATCCCCACCACCTACTGCTCTTCCCTCAATCCCCACCACCTACTGCTCTTCCCTCATTCCCCACCGCCCCGATCTGGAGAGAAAGAGCAAGTAGAGATATTTATTTCGCAGGCACCCTCCCTTTCTCTGCAGTGCCCTTTACCCCCACGCTGAAAGCGAAGTGCCATTTGATGAATATTCCTCTGGTTAATCATTGCATTTTATAGGAAGGTTTGGTCTATGCTTGATGGATTCTCTCTCATCTACACACATGCAGATAATCATCACCAATAATAGCCTCCATGTGGGGCAAACAGCCAGTGTTTATTAAAGTCTCTACAGAAGGATTCAGTTCCTCCAGAATGCTGTCTGCAGCATTCATTATTTACAAATTCAGTAGACTTTCTTGTGTCCTGACCGCCTTTCTCCCCATGTCTCGTTTGCCCAGTTGTTTGAGAAAATTAGCTCCACCTACACCTACCTTCTGGCAGATGCGCAGAGCAGGGACGCCATCATCATCGACCCTGTTCTGGAGGAAGTCAGCAGGGACTCAAAGTTAATTCAGGAGCTCGGCTTAAAGCTTCTTTATGCAGGTATGACCCTATCACACAATTCCTCAGTCAGGCAGAAATGGTGCTCTCTCCACACCATCAGACACAGAGTGAATCTCCCTCCACACCGTCCCATCACACACTCCCGGGGTCAGACACAGAGTGAATCTCCCTCCACACCGTCCCATCACACACTTCCGGGGTCAGACACAGAGTGAATCTCCCTCCACACTGTCCCATCACACTCTCCTAGGGTCAGACACAGAGTGAATCTCCCTCCACACCGTCCCATCACACACTTCCGGGGTCAGACACAGAGTGAATCTCCCTCCACACTGTCCCATCACACTCTCCTAGGGTCAGACACAGAGTGAATCTCCCTCCACACCGTCCCATCACACACTTCCGGGGTCAGACACAGAGTGAATCTCCCTCCACACCGTCCCATCACACACTCCCGGGGTCAGACACAGAGTGAATCTTCCTCCACACCGTCCCATCACACACTCCCAGGGTCAGACACAGAGTGAATCTCCCTCCACACTGTCCCATCACACTCTCCTAGGGTCAGACACAGAGTGAATCTCCCTCCACACCGTCCCATCACACACTTCCGGGGTCAGACACAGAGTGAATCTCCCTCCACACTGTCCCATCACACTCTCCTAGGGTCAGACACAGAGTGAATCTCCCTCCACACCGTCCCATCACACACTCCCGGGGTCAGACACAGAGTGAATCTCCCTCCACACCGTCCCATCACACACTCCCAGGGTCAGACACAGTGTGAAGTTCTCTCCACACCGTCCCATCACACACTCCCAGGGTCAGACACAGAGTGAATCTCCCTCCACACCGTCCCATCACACACTCCCAGGGTCAGACACAGAGTGAAGTTCTCTCCACACCGTCCCATCACACACTCCCAGGGTCAGACACAGAGTGAATCTCCCTCCAAACCGTCCCATCACACACTCCCGGGGTCAGACACAGAGTGAATCTCCCTCCACACTGTCCCATCACACACTTCCAGGGTCAGACACAGAGTGAAGTTCTCTCCACACCGTCCCATCACACACTCCCAGGGTCAGACACAGAGTGAATCTCCGTCCAAACCGTCCCATCACACACTCCCGGGGTCAGACACAGAGTGAATCTCCCTCCACACCATCCCATCACACTCTCACTGGGTCAGTCACAGAGTGAATCTCCCTCCACACCGTCCCATCACACACTCCCAGGGACAGATACAGAGTGAATCTCCCTCCACACCGTCCCATCACACACTCCCAGATCACACACACAGTGAATCTCCCTCCACACCGTCCCATCACACACTCCCAGGCTCAGACACAGAGTGAATCTCCCTCCACACCGTCCCATCACACACTCCCGGGGTCAGACATAGAGAGAATCTCCCTCCACACCGTCCCATCACACTCTCCCAGGGTCAGACACAGAGTGAATCTCCCTCCACACTGTCCCATCACACACTCCCGGGGTCAGAATCAGTGTGAAGATCCCTCCACACTGTCCCATCAAATACTCCCAGGGTCAGACACAGAGTGAAGTTCCCTCCACACCGTCCCATCACACACTCCCAGAGTCAGACACAGAGTGAATCTCCCTCCACACTGTCCCATCACACACTTCCAGGGTCAGACACAGAGTGAAGTTCTCTCCACCCCGTCCCATCACACACTCCCAGGGTCAGACACAGTGAATCTCCCTCCACACTGTCCCATCACACACTCCCAGGGTCAGACACAGTGAATCTCCCTCCACACTGTCCCATCACACACTCCCAGGGTCAGACACAGAGTGAATCTCCCTCCACACCGTCCCATCACACACTCCCAGGGTCAGACACAGAGTGAATCTCCCTCCACACCATCCCATCACACACTCCCAGGGTCAGACACAGAGTGAATCTCCCTCCACACTGTCCCGTCACACACTCCCAGGGTCAGTCACAGAGTGAATCTCCCTCCACACCGTCCCATCACACACTCCCAGGGTCAGACACAGAGTGAATCTCCCTCCACACCGTCCCATCACAGACTTTTAGGGTCAGACACAGAGTGAAGTTCCCTCCAGACCGTCCCATCACACACTGCTCCCACAGAAACTCATTGTGCATGGGCCATAGGAAGTTACGGTTAGAGTGGAGGAGAGGCAGATAGAGGGGTGTTTGATCTGTTGTGAACTGCCCTGCTTGGAGAGTATGTGAACCTTCATCGCGGTTGTGTTACACTTAGTCAATACGCACTGCCACGCGGACCATGTGACCGGGAGCGGTCTCCTCAAATCCATCATTCCGGGCTGTCGCAGTGTTATTTCCAAGGACAGTGGGGCCGTAGCAGACATCCACGTCAGCGAAGGAGACACCATCAACTTCGGGAAGTTCGTGAGTAGTGAGGAGGGATTGCTGTGCTTCGGGGAAGGAGTGCTGGGTGAGGAGGGAGTACAGTGGGTGGGAGGAGGGATCTCTGGGTGGGAGGAGGGATCTCTGTGGGTGAGGAGGGATCTCTGGGTGAGGAGGGTTCTCTGGGTAGGAGGAGGGATCTCTGGGTGGAAGGAGGGATCTCTGTGGGTGAGGAGGGATCTCTGGGTGAGGAGGGTTCTCTGGGTGGAAGGAGGGATCTGGGTGGAAGGAGGGATATCTGGGTGGAAGGAGGGTTCTGGGTGAGGAGGGATCTCTGTGGGTGAGGAGGGTTCTCTGGGTGAGGAGGGATCTCTGTGGGTGAGGAGGGATCTCTGGGTGAGGAGGGTTCTCTGGGTGAGGAGGGTTCTCTGGGTGGGAGGAGGGATCTCTGGGTGGGAGGAGGGATCTCTGTGGGTGAGGAGGGATCTCTGGTTGGGAGGAGGGATTGTGGGTGAGGAGGGATCTCTGTGGGTGAGGAGGGATATCTGGGTGAGGAGGGATATCTGGGTGGGAGGAGGGTTCTCTGGGTAAGGTTCTCTGGGTGGGAGGAGTGATCTCTGTGGGTGAGGAGGGATCTTTATGGGTGAGGAGGGATCTGGGTGAGGAGGGATCTCTGGGTGAGGAGGGATCTTTATGGGTGAGGAGGGTTCTCTGGGTAAGGAGGGTTCTCTGGGTGGGAGGAGGGATTGTGGGTGAGGAGGGATCTCTGGGTGGGAGGAGGGATCTCTGGGTGAGGAGGGATTGTGGGTGAGGAGGGTTCTCTGGGTGGGAGGAGGGATCTCTGGGTGAGATGAGGGATCTCTGGGTGAGAGGAGGGATCTCTGGGTGAGAGGAGGGATCTCTGGTTGGGAGGAGGGATCTCTGGTTGGGAGGAGGGATCTCTGGGTGAGGAGGGATCTCTGGGTGAGGAGGGATTGTGGGTGAGGAGGGATCTCTGTGGGTGAGGTGGGATCTCTGTGGGAGATGAGGGATCTCTGTGGGTGAGGAGGGATCTCTGTGGGTGAGGAGGGATCTCAGTGGGTGAGGAGGGATATCTGTGGGTGAGGAGGGATTGTGGGTGAGGAGGGATCTCTGTGGGTGAGGAGGGATCTCTGTGGGAGAGGAGGGATCTCTGTGGGTGAGGAGGGATCTCTGTGGGTGAGGAGGGATCTCTGGTTGGGAGGAGGGATTGTGGGTGAGGAGGGATTGTGGGTGAGGAGGGATCTCTGTGGGTGAGGAGGGATCTCTGTGGGTGAGGAGGGATCTCTGGTTGGGAGGAGGGATTGTGGGTGAGGAGGGATCTCAGTGGGTGAGGAGGGATCTCTGTGGGTGAGGAGGGATTGTGGGTGAGGAGGGATCTCTGTGGGTGAGGAGGGATCTCTGTGGGTGAGGAGGGATCTCTGTGGGTGAGGAGGGATCTCTGTGGGAGAGGAGGGATCTCTGTGGGTGAGGAGGGATCTCTGTGGGTGAGGAGGGATCTCTGTGGGTGAGGAGGGATCTCAGTGGGTGAGGAGGGATCTCTGTGGGTGAGGAGGGATTGTGGGTGAGGAGGGATCTCTGTGGGTGAGGAGGGATCTCTGTGGGAGAGGAGGGATCTCTGTGGGTGAGGAGGGATCTCTGTGGGTGAGGAGGGATCTCTGGTTGGGAGGAGGGATTGTGGGTGAGGAGGGATCTCTGTGGGTGAGGAGGGATCTCTGTGGGTGAGGAGGGATCTCTGGTTGGGAGGAGGGATTGTGGGTGAGGAGGGATCTCTGTGGGAGAGGAGGGATCTCTGTGCGTGAGGAGGCAGTACAGTGGGTGGGAGGAGGGATCTCTGGGTGGGAGGAGGGATCTCTGTGGTGGGAGGAGGGATCTCTGTGGGTGAGGAGGGATCTCTGTGGGTGAGGAGGGATCTCTGTGGGTGAGGAGGGATTGTGGGTGAGGAGGGATCTCTGTGGGTGAGGATGGATCTCTGGGTGGGAGGAGGGATCTCTGTGGTGGGTTGTAAGGAGGGAAGGGTCAATTTGAATTCAGTTATTTCTCTGTCCATGATTGCTCCTCACACTCAGCACCTGAATGCTCGCTCAACCCCCGGACATACCGATGGGTGTCTCACCTTTGTCCTGAGCGATGAGTCCATGGCCTTCACCGGAGACGCCCTCCTCATCCGAGGGTGTGGGCGGACAGATTTCCAGCAAGGTAGCTGCTCGGCGTCTGTGTCTGACTCCGGGAGTGTGTGATGGGACGGTGTGGAGGGAGATTCACTCTGTGTCTGACCCCGGGAGTGTGTGATGGGACAGTGTGGAGGGAGATTCACTCTGTGTCTGACCCCGGGAGTGTGTGATGGGACGGTGTGGAGGGAGATTCACTCTGTGTCTGACCCTGGGAGTGTGTGATGGGACAGTGTGGAGGGAGATTCACTCTGTGTCTGACCCCGGGAGTGTGTGATGGGACAGTGTGGAGGGAGATTCACTCTGTCTGACCCCGGGAGTGTGTGATGGGACGGTGTGGAGGGAGAGTCACTCTGTGTCTGACCCCGGGAGTGTGTGATGGGACGGTGTGGAGGGAGATTCACTCTGTGTCTGACCCTGGGATTGTGTGATGGGACGGTGTGGAGGGAGATTCACTCTGTGTCTGACCATAGGAGTGTGTGATGGGACGGTGTGGAGGGAGATTCACTCTGTGTCTGACCATAGGAGTGTGTGATGGGACGGTGTGGAGGGAGATTCACACTGTGTCTGACCCCGGGAGTGTGTGATGGGACGGTGTGGAGGGAGATTCACTCTGTGTCTGACCCCGGGAGTGTGTGATGGGACAGTGTGGAGGGAGATTCACTCTGTGTCTGACCCCGGGAGTGTGTGATGGGACGGTGTGGAGGGAGATTCACTCTGTGTCTGACCCGGGAGTGTGTGATGGGACAGTGTGGAGGGAGATTCACTCTGTGTCTGACCCCGGGAGTGTGTGATGGGACGGTGTGGAGGGAGGGTCACTCTGTGTCTGACCCCGGGAGTGTGTGATGGGACGGTGTGGAGGGAGATTCACTCTGTGTCTGACCCCGGGAGTGTGTGATGGGACGGTGTGGAGGGAGATTCACTCTGTGTCTGACCCCGGGAGTGTGTGATGGGTCGGTGTAGAGGGAGATTCACTCTGTGTCCGACCCCGGGAGTGTGTGATGGGACAGTGTGGAGGGAGGGTCACTCTGTGTCTGACCCCGGGAGTGTGTGATGGGACGGTGTGGAGGGATATTCACTCTATGTCTGACCCCGGGAGTGTGTGATGGGACGGTGTGGAGGGAGATTCACTCTGTGTCTGACCCTGGGAGTGTGTGATGGGACGGTGTGGAGGGAGATTCACTCTGTGTCTGACCCCGGGAGTGTGTGATGGGACGGTGTGGAGGGAGATTCACTCTGTGTCTGACCCCGGGAGTGTGTGATGGGACGGTGTGGAGGGAGATTCACTCTGTGTCTGACCCCGGGAGTGTGTGATGGGACAGTGTGGAGGGAGATTCACTCTGTGTCTGATCCTGGGAGTGTGTGATGGGACGTTGTGGAGGGGGATTCACTCTGTGTCTGACCCCGGGAGTGTGTGATGGGACAGTGTGGAGGGAGGGTCACTCTGTGTCTGACCCTGGGAGTGTGTGATGGGTCGGTGTGGAGGGAGATTCACTCTATGTCTGACCCCGGGAGTGTGTGATGGGACGGTGTGGAGGGATATTCACTCTGTGTCTGACCCCGGGAGTGTGTGATGGGACGGTGTGGAGGGAGATTCACTCTGTGTCTGACCCTGGGAGTGTGTGATGGGACGGTGTGGAGGGAGATTCACTCTGTGTCTGACCCCGGGAGTGTGTGATGGGACGGTGTGGAGGGAGATTCACTCTGTGTCTGACCCCGGGAGTGTGTGATGGGACGGTGTGGAGGGAGATTCACTCTGTGTCTGACCCTGGGAGTGTGTGATGGGACGTTGTGGAGGGGGATTCACTCTGTGTCTGACCCCGGGAGTGTGTGATGGGACAGTGTGGAGGGAGGGTCACTCTGTGTCTGACCCTGGGAGTGTGTGATGGGTCGGTGTGGAGGGAGATTCACTCTGTGTCTGACCCTGGGAGTGTGTGTTGGGATGGTGTGGAGGGAGATTCACTCTGTGTCTGACCCTGGGAGTGTGTGATTGGACGGTGTGGAGGGAGATTCACTCTGTGTCTGACCCCAGGAGTGTGTGATGGGACGGTGTGGAGGGAGGGTCACTCTGTGTCTGACCCAGGGAGTGTGTGATGGGACGGTGTGGAGGGAGTTTCACTGAGTGTCTGACCCCGGGAGTGTGTGATGGGACGGTGTGGAGGGAGATTCACTCTGTGTCTGACCCCGGGAGTGTGTGATGGGACGGTGTGGAGGGAGATTCACTCTGTGTCTGACCCTGGGAGTGTGTGTTGGGACGGTGTGGAGGGAGATTCACTCTGTGTCTGACCCTGGGAGTGTGTGATGGGATGGTGTGGAGGGAGATTCACTCTGTGTCTGACCCCAGGAGTGTGTGATGGGACGGTGTGGAGGGAGGGTCACTCTGTGTCTGACCCAGGGAGTGTGTGATGGGACGGTGTGGAGGGAGGGTCACTCTGTGTCTGACCCCGGGAGTGTGTGATGGGACGGTGTGGAGGGAGATTCACTCTGTGTCTGACCCCAGAAGTGTGTGATGGGACGGTGTGGAGGGAGATTCACTGTGTGTGTGATCTGGGAGTGTGTGATGGGACGGTGTGGAGGAAGATTCACTCTGTGTCTGACCCCAGGAGTGTGTGATGGGACGGTGTGGAGGGAGATTCACTCTGTGTCTGACCCCGGGAGTGTGTGATGGGACGGTGTGGAGGGAGATTCACTCTGTGTCTGACCCCGGGAGTGTGTGATGGGACGGTGTGGAGGGAAATTCTCTCTGTGTCTGACCCCAGGAGTGTGTGATGGGACGGTGTGGAGGGAGATTCACTCTGTGTCTGACCATGGGAGTGTGTGATGGGACAGTGTGGAGGGAGATTCACTCTGTGTCTGACCATGGGAATGTGTGATGGGACAGTGTGGAGGGAGATTCACTCTATGTCTGACCCTGGGAGTGTGTGATGGGACAGTGAGGAGGGAGATTTTCTCTGTGTCTGACCATGGGAGTGTGTGATTGGATGGTATGGAGGGAGATTCACTCTGTGTCTGACCCTGGGAGTGTGTGATGGGATGGTGTGGAGGGAGATTCACTCTGTGTCTGACCCCGGGAGTGTGTGATGGGACGTTGTGGAGGGAGATTCACTCTGTGTCTGACCCCGGGAGTGTGTGATGGGACGGTGTGGAGGGAGATTCACTCTGTGTCTGACCCCGGGAGTGTGTGATGGGACGGTGTGGAGGGAGATTCACTCTGTGTCTGACCCCGGGAGTGTGTGATGGGACGGTGTGGAGGGAGATTCACTCTGTGTCTGACCCCGGGAGTGTGTGATGGGACGGTGTGGAGGGAGATTCACTCTGTGTCTGACCCCGGGAGTGTGTGATGGGACAGTGTGGAGGGAGATTCACTCTGTGTCTGATCCTGGGAGTGTGTGATGGGACGTTGTGGAGGGGGATTCACTCTGTGTCTGACCCCGGGAGTGTGTGATGGGACAGTGTGGAGGGAGGGTCACTCTGTGTCTGACCCTGGGAGTGTGTGATGGGTCGGTGTGGAGGGAGATTCACTCTGTGTCTGACCCTGGGAGTGTGTGTTGGGACGGTGTGGAGGGAGATTCACTCTGTGTCTGACCCTGGGAGTGTGTGATTGGATGGTGTGGAGGGAGATTCACTCTGTGTCTGACCCCAGGAGTGTGTGATGGGACGGTGTGGAGGGAGGGTCACTCTGTGTCTGACCCAGGGAGTGTGTGATGGGACGGTGTGGAGGGAGTTTCACTGAGTGTCTGACCCCGGGAGTGTGTGATGGGACGGTGTGGAGGGAGATTCACTCTGTGTCTGACCCCGGGAGTGTGTGATGGGACGGTGTGGAGGGAGATTCACTCTGTGTCTGACCCTGGGAGTGTGTGTTGGGACGGTGTGGAGGGAGATTCACTCTGTGTCTGACCCTGGGAGTGTGTGATGGGATGGTGTGGAGGGAGATTCACTCTGTGTCTGACCCCAGGAGTGTGTGATGGGACGGTGTGGAGGGAGGGTCACTCTGTGTCTGACCCAGGGAGTGTGTGATGGGACGGTGTGGAGGGAGGGTCACTCTGTGTCTGACCCCGGGAGTGTGTGATGGGACGGTGTGGAGGGAGATTCACTCTGTGTCTGACCCCAGGAGTGTGTGATGGGACGGTGTGGAGGGAGATTCACTGTGTGTGTGATCTGGGAGTGTGTGATGGGACGGTGTGGAGGAAGATTCACTCTGTGTCTGACCCCAGGAGTGTGTGATGGGACGGTGTGGAGGGAGATTCACTCTGTGTCTGACCCCGGGAGTGTGTGATGGGACGGTGTGGAGGGAGATTCACTCTGTGTCTGACCCCGGGAGTGTGTGATGGGACGGTGTGGAGGGAAATTCTCTCTGTGTCTGACCCCAGGAGTGTGTGATGGGACGGTGTGGAGGGAGATTCACTCTGTGTCTGACCATGGGAGTGTGTGATGGGACAGTGTGGAGGGAGATTCACTCTGTGTCTGACCATGGGAATGTGTGATGGGACAGTGTGGAGGGAGATTCACTCTATGTCTGACCCTGGGAGTGTGTGATGGGACAGTGAGGAGGGAGATTTTCTCTGTGTCTGACCATGGGAGTGTGTGATTGGATGGTATGGAGGGAGATTCACTCTGTGTCTGACCCTGGGAGTGTGTGATGGGATGGTGTGGAGGGAGATTCACTCTGTGTCTGACCCCGGGAGTGTGTGATGGGACGTTGTGGAGGGAGATTCACTCTGTGTCTGACCTCGGGAGTGTGTGATGGGACGGTGTGGAGGGAGATTCACTCTGTGTCTGACCCCGGGAGTGTGTGATGGGACGGTGTGGAGGGAGATTCACTCTGTGTCTGACCCCGGGAGTGTGTGATGGGACGGTGTGGAGGGAGATTCACTCTGTGTCTGACCCCGGGAGTGTGTGATGGGACGGTGTGGAGGGAGATTCACTCTGTGTCTGACCCCGGGAGTGTGTGATGGGACAGTGTGGAGGGAGATTCACTCTGTGTCTGATCCTGGGAGTGTGTGATGGGACGTTGTGGAGGGGGATTCACTCTGTGTCTGACCCCGGGAGTGTGTGATGGGACAGTGTGGAGGGAGGGTCACTCTGTGTCTGACCCTGGGAGTGTGTGATGGGTCGGTGTGGAGGGAGATTCACTCTATGTCTGACCCCGGGAGTGTGTGATGGGACGGTGTGGAGGGATATTCACTCTGTGTCTGACCCCGGGAGTGTGTGATGGGACGGTGTGGAGGAAGATTCACTCTGTGTCTGACCCCGGGAGTGTGTGATGGGACGGTGTGGAGGGAGATTCACTCTGTGTCTGACCCCGGGAGTGTGTGATGGGACGGTGTGGAGGGAGATTCACTCTGTGTCTGACCCCGGGAGTGTGTGATGGGGCAGTGTGGAGGGAGATTCACTCTGTGTCTGACCCTGGGAGTGTGTGATGGGACGTTGTGGAGGGGGATTCACTCTGTGTCTGACCCCGGGAGTGTGTGATGGGACAGTGTGGAGGGAGGGTCACTCTGTGTCTGACCCTGGGAGTGTGTGATGGGTCGGTGTGGAGGGAGATTCACTCTGTGTCTGACCCTGGGAGTGTGTGTTGGGACGGTGTGGAGGGAGATTCACTCTGTGTCTGACCCTGGGAGTGTGTGATTGGACGGTGTGGAGGGAGATTCACTCTGTGTCTGACCCCAGGAGTGTGTGATGGGACGGTGTGGAGGGAGGGTCACTCTGTGTCTGACCCAGGGAGTGTGTGATGGGACGGTGTGGAGGGAGGGTCACTCTGTGTCTGACCCCGGGAGTGTGTGATGGGACGGTGTGGAGGGAGATTCACTCTGTGTCTGACCCCAGGAGTGTGTGATGGGACGGTGTGGAGGGAGATTCACTGTGTGTGTGATCTGGGAGTGTGTGATGGGACGGTGTGGAGGAAGATTCACTCTGTGTCTGACCCCAGGAGTGTGTGATGGGACGGTGTGGAGGGAGATTCACTCTGTGTCTGACCCCGGGAGTGTGTGATGGGACGGTGTGGAGGGAGATTCACTCTGTGTCTGACCCCGGGAGTGTGTGATGGGACGGTGTGGAGGGAAATTCTCTCTGTGTCTGACCCCAGGAGTGTGTGATGGGACGGTGTGGAGGGAGATTCACTCTGTGTCTGACCATGGGAGTGTGTGATGGGACAGTGTGGAGGGAGATTCACTCTGTGTCTGACCATGGGAATGTGTGATGGGACAGTGTGGAGGGAGATTCACTCTATGTCTGACCCTGGGAGTGTGTGATGGGACAGTGAGGAGGGAGATTTTCTCTGTGTCTGACCATGGGAGTGTGTGATTGGATGGTATGGAGGGAGATTCACTCTGTGTCTGACCCTGGGAGTGTGTGATGGGATGGTGTGGAGGGAGATTCACTCTGTGTCTGACCCCGGGAGTGTGTGATGGGACGTTGTGGAGGGAGATTCACTCTGTGTCTGACCTCGGGAGTGTGTGATGGGACGGTGTGGAGGGAGATTCACTCTGTGTCTGACCCCGGGAGTGTGTGATGGGACGGTGTGGAGGGAGATTCACTCTGTGTCTGACCCCGGGAGTGTGTGATGGGACGGTGTGGAGGGAGATTCACTCTGTGTCTGACCCCGGGAGTGTGTGATGGGACGGTGTGGAGGGAGATTCACTCTGTGTCTGACCCCGGGAGTGTGTGATGGGACAGTGTGGAGGGAGATTCACTCTGTGTCTGATCCTGGGAGTGTGTGATGGGACGTTGTGGAGGGGGATTCACTCTGTGTCTGACCCCGGGAGTGTGTGATGGGACAGTGTGGAGGGAGGGTCACTCTGTGTCTGACCCTGGGAGTGTGTGATGGGTCGGTGTGGAGGGAGATTCACTCTGTGTCTGACCCTGGGAGTGTGTGATGGGACGGTGTGGAGGGAGATTCACTCTGTGTCTGACCCTGGGAGTGTGTGTTGGGACGGTGTGGAGGGAGATTCACTCTGTGTCTGACCCTGGGAGTGTGTGATTGGACGGTGTGGAGGGAGATTCACTCTGTGTCTGACCCCAGGAGTGTGTGATGGGACGGTGTGGAGGGAGGGTCACTCTGTGTCTGACCCAGAGAGTGTGTGATGGGACGGTGTGGAGGGAGTTTCACTGAGTGTCTGACCCCGGGAGTGTGTGATGGGACGGTGTGGAGGGAGATTCACTCTGTGTCTGACCCCGGGAGTGTGTGATGGGACGGTGTGGAGGGAGATTCACTCTGTGTCTGACCCCAGGAGTGTGTGTTGGGACGGTGTGGAGGGAGATTCACTCTGTGTCTGACCCTAGGAGTGTGTGATGGGACGGTGTGGAGGGAGATTCACTCTGTGTCTGACCCCGGGAGTGTGTGATGGGACGGTGTGGAGGGAAATTCTCTCTGTGTCTGACCCCAGGAGTGTGTGATGGGACGGTGTGTAGGGAGGGTCACTCTGTGTCTGACCATGGGAGTGTGTGATGGGACGGTGTGGAGGGAGATTCACTCTGTGTCTGACCATGGGAATGTGTGATGGGACAGTGTGGAGGGAGATTCACTCTATGTCTGACCCTGGGAGTGTGTGATGGGACAGTGAGGAGGGAGATTTTCTCTGTGTCTGACCCTGGGAGTGTGTGATGGGATGGTGTGGAGGGAGATTCACTCTGTGTCTGACCCCGGGAGTGTGTGATGGGACGTTGTGGAGGGAGATTCACTCTGTGTCTGACCCCGGGAGTGTGTGATGGGACGGTGTGGAGGGAGATTCACTCTGTGTCTGACCCCGGGAGTGTGTGATGGGACGGTGTGGAGGGAGATTCACTCTGTGTCTGACCCCGGGAGTGTGTGATGGGACGGTGTGGAGGGAGATTCACTCTGTGTCTGACCCCGGGAGTGTGTGATGGGACGGTGTGGAGGGAGATTCACTCTGTGTCTGACCCCGGGAGTGTGTGATGGGACGGTGTGGAGGGAGATTCACTCTGTCTCTGACCCTGGGAGTGTGTGATGGGACGGTGTGGAGGGAGATTCACTCTGTGTCTGACCCCAGGATTGTGTGATGGGATGGTGTGGAGGGAGATTCACTCTGTGTCTGACCCCGGGAGTGTGTGATGGGACAGTGTGGAGGGAGATTCACTCTGTGCCTGACCCCGCGACTGTGTGATGGGACGGTGCGGAGGGAGATTCACTCTGTGTCTGACCCCGGGAGTGTGTGATGGGACAGTGTGGAGGGAGATTCACTCTGTGCCTGACCCTGCGACTGTGTGATGGGACGGTGCGGAGGGAGATTCACTCTGTGTCTGACCCTGGGAGTGTGTGATGGGACAGTGTGGAGGGAGATTCACTCTGTGCCTGACCCCGCGACTGTGTGATGGGACGGTGCGGAGGGAGATTCACTCTGTGTCTGACCCCGGGAGTGTGTGATGGGACGGTGTGGAGGGAGATTCACTCTGTGCCTGACCCCGCGACTGTGTGATGGGACGGTGCGGAGGGAGATTCACTCTGTGTCTGACCCTGGGAGTGTGTGATGGGACGGTGTGGAGGGAGATTCACTCTGTGTCTGACGCTGGGAGTGTGTGATGGGACGGTGTGGAGGGAGATTCACTCTGTGTCTGACGCTGGGAGTGTGTGATGGGACGGTGGGAGGGAGATTCACTCTGTGTCTGACCCCGGGAGTGTGTGATGGGACGGTGCGGAGGGAGATTCACTCTGTGTCTGACCCTGGGAGTGTGTGATGGGACGGTGTGGAGGGAGATTCACTCTGTGTCAGACTCTGGGAGTGTGTGATGGGACGGTGTGGAGGGAGATTCACTCTGTGTCTGACCATGGGAGTGTGTGATGGGACAGTGTGGAGGGAGATTCACTCTGTGCCTGACCCCGCGACTGTGTGATGGGACGGTGCGGAGGGAGATTCACTCTGTGTCTGACCCCGGGAGTGTGTGATGGGACGGTGTGGAGGGAGATTCACTCTGTGCCTGACCCCGCGACTGTGTGATGGGACGGTGCGGAGGGAGATTCACTCTGTGTCTGACCCTGGGAGTGTGTGATGGGACGGTGTGGAGGGAGATTCACTCTGTGTCTGACGCTGGGAGTGTGTGATGGGACGGTGTGGAGGGAGATTCACTCTGTGTCTGACGCTGGGAGTGTGTGATGGGACGGTGGGAGGGAGATTCACTCTGTGTCTGACCCCGGGAGTGTGTGATGGGACGGTGCGGAGGGAGATTCACTCTGTGTCTGACCCTGGGAGTGTGTGATGGGACGGTGTGGAGGGAGATTCACTCTGTGTCAGACTCTGGGAGTGTGTGATGGGACGGTGTGGAGGGAGATTCACTCTGTGTCTGACCCCGGGAGTGTGTGATGGGACTGTGTGGAGGGAGATTCACTCTGTGTCTGACCATGGGAGTGTGTGATGGGACGGTGTGGAGGGAGATTCACTCTGTGTCTGACCCTGGGAGTGTGTGATGGGACGGTGCGGAGTGATTCCTCAGATGTTACCTGTCACTGTCTGACGTTCCCTTTTTTTTTCTAGGCTCTGCCAAGACTCTCTACCAATCAGTGCATGAGAAGATCTTCACTCTTCCCCCACAGTGCCTGCTTTATCCTGCACATGATTACACCGGTAAGCAGAACCAGTGGGGCAGATGCCATTCAGCCCCACCCAAGCCAAAGCATAACCTCAGCACTCTCCCTTCTCATTTTTCCACTCTGTCTGCCTCTCTGTGTGCAGAAATTTCCCTCATTTGGCATCCACAGTCTCGCTTTCCCTGGGGGTTGCTGGTGGGTGGCTGGTCTGACCCTGGCAGGGGAGCGGATGGGTTGAATTGGGTAGAACAGGGGCTGAGATCAGGTGCAGTCGTGGTCTCCAAACTTTTTAAGCCCAAGATTCCCTACCTCGGCCTCGGTGAAACGGGAGATCGCCTCCAAATTGATTAGTCGTATGCATGCGCACTGGGGCAGAAAAGACCGGAAGTAGAAATAATGCCAAAGCACCAGGGTACCCACCCTTTTTTGCACCGTGGACCAGTTTAATATTGAATATTCTTGTGGACCGGCCGACGGGGGGAGCGGGCGTGTTAAACACGACCTTCGCGGCTCGTGGCACTTCTCTGCTGTCCGGCCCTGCTCACGTTTTTCCACTGGAATAAACTCAGTGGGTTCGTCTTTAACTTCACGGTGTTTGGACTCAGGGTACCGAAGCAGTTTTGAGGCTTCATTGCCGCATTAGATAGCCTCAGGGCCCAAACTCCAGCCTCTGCCCGCCTGCCGCCAGACGCCCTGGCCAGGTGCGGCTGTTCGTGGGTCGGGTGAGAGGACAAGGTCAGGGCCGGAGGTCCCCGTGCCGGGGCCACGGTGGCTGCAGTCCGGAGAGGGAGAGCGAGGGGCCCGCGCCCGCCCCCCTCGTAGGATCTATCGGCCGACAAGAGTTTGTTTCAGCAGATCACAGCGAGGTAGCTGCTCTGATACTTATGAAACCTTGGGCCCGAATTAAGTCGTCTGTGAATATTTTAGCACCGGATTCCCCACAGACATTCGGTGTGCTAAACAGGTTCAGAGGCACTCCGGCCCTGCAGCATCGGGTCTTCCCGCCAGCCGCGCATTTAGGCAACTCTTGACCTCACATGGGTTCAAGTTCAACAGTGGCTGTGACGGGGAATGAGGAAAGGTGCAACTGACCCACATTCTTTCCTCGCGGTTGGGGACCACTGAAGCACACTGGGGCAGAAAAGACCAGAACGAAAACCCCGCAACCAGGAAATAAGCTCTCAACTGTGTTTGTGTATTTATATTTCATTCTTTTTCGGGATCTACGGGGAAAGTCTGAAAGGTCGATGGGTTGGCGACCACTAAGGTGAGGATGAGAACGTGGGTGTTACTGGAGCGTAACGTGTGCTGTTACAACTTGGGGCATCAGAGTTTGGAATTGAGTTCCAGTGCTGTCTGTAAGCATGTTTGTACATTCCTCGTGTGCGGGAATGCGTCTCCTCCCACAGTCGAAAGATGTACCGGCTGGTAGGTTAGTTGGTCATTGTAAACTATCTATGATTAGGCTCAGATTAATTGCTGGGTTGCTGTCCACACAACTCAAAAGGCTGGGTGAGCCTATTCCGTGTCTTAACTCTAAATAAAATTTGGAAATGTCTTCATAGATATCTTCAGTACTTTACTCATCTAGGCTTCAGTCCTCATCTGCTTCTTATCATCATCTCTATGAAAGAACTCTGCTCCTTTACAACGGATGGTTGAGCCTAGCCTCACTTTATAACAGTACAATCATTATACGTACATCAGCTAAATTCTGTACCTACAGTTATTCTGCTTTGATTATTATTACTGTGTTTTATCTGTGCTGTATGGGAGCCAGAGTAACGATTACTCATTCATTCTTCTTACACTCGTGTAGAGGAAATGACGTTAAACGATCTTGAATCTTAAGGGGGTGAAGTTGGGTGTGGGCAGGGAACTGGAAGGGGGAAGGGGGAAGAGGAGGGAGGTGAGTGGGTGAAGGAGTCACCATCTCTCTGCAATGCCTGCCTGAGTCGTGGCCTGATCGGAGAGAGCCGGTCATTGCCAGGCTGGCTGGGCGGGCGATGATAACGGCGTGTCGGTCCCAGGCAGCGTTCAGGAGGAGATGGGACGTGAGCCTGGGATGGGCCAGGTGTGAGGGACCGCAGATTGAACTACCCCTCCTCTGCTCTCCCCCACAGGACAGACAGTCACCACCGTGGATGAGGAGCGGAGGTGGAACCCCAGGCTCACCAAGACGCAGCAGGAGTTTGTAACCATCATGGAGAACCTGAACCTGCCCAAACCAGCCCAGATCGGTGAGTGAGACTCTGTCCTCGTGCTCACTCCCTCCCCTCACCACCGTCTCTTCTCCCTCTGCACCGCCTCCTCTCCGTCGACACGGTCTCCCCTGCCCCAACATTGCCCCTGTCCCCTCGCAAAGCCCGTTGCACACCCGCCCCCTCACAAACACTACCCCTCCCCCTCGCAAGCCACCTCCCCTCGTCCTGCAGTTCCCCGTCACAACAGCCTTCCCTCGCCCTCAAACCCTCATCTCTTCCTCAACACTTCTTGCACTCACGCACTCTCATTGTCCTCCCTTTCCCACACCTCCCTTTCCCACTCTCTCCTCTCCTCGATGCCATCCACTCCACTCATCCCCTTCTTCCTCTCCCTACCCCATTTCTCCCCTCACCACCTGCTCCCCTCTCCTCCACCCGCCCCCTTCTCATCAACCTGCCCCTTCTCCTCTGCCCTCCTCCTCACCCTTCCTCCTCCCTTCCTCCCCTCACATCCTCCTCACTCCTCTCCTTGCCCCATCGCTTCCCTCCCCTCTTCCCCTCACCTCCATCGTAATGGGGAAGCTGAGCCTGCCCAAACAGGCTTGCATCGCTGATCGAGACCCCACCACACCTTCCTATCCTCACCCACTCCCATCACATGCCCCTTTCCATATTCCACACCCCCTCCCCTTCCCGACTGCCAACCTCACTCCCCCCCCACCCATCACCCTCACTCCGCCCCCACCCATCGCCCTCACTCCACCTCCACCCTTCACCCTCACTCCCCCCCACCCATCCCCTCACTCCACCCCCACCCATCACCTCACTCCACCTCCACCCTTCACCCTCACTCCCCCCCACCCATCACCTCACTCCACCTCCACCCATCACCCTCACTCCACCCCCACCCATCACCCTCACTCCCCCCCACCCATCCCCTCACTCCACCCCCACCCATCACCTCACTCCACCCCCACCCATCACCCTCACTCTGCCCCACCCATCACCCTCACTCCGCCCCCACCCATCACCCTCACTCCACCCCCACCCATCACCCTCACTCCACCCCCACCCATCACCCTCACTCCGCCCCCACCCATCGCCCTCACTCCCCCCCCACCCATCACCCTCACTCCCCCCCACCCATCCCCCTCACTCCACCTCCACCCATCGCCCTCACTCCACCTCCACCCATCACCCTCACTCCACCCCCACCCATCACCCTCACTCCGCCCCCACCCATCGCCCTCACTCCCCCCCCACCCATCACCCTCACTCCCCCCCACCCATCACCTCACTCCACCCCCACCCATCGCCCTCACTCCACCTCCACCCATCACCCTCACTCCACCCCCACCCATCACCCTCACTCCCCCCCACCCATCCCCTCACTCCACCCCCACCCATCACCTCACTCCACCCCCACCCATCACCCTCACTCCCCCCTCCCATCACCCTCACTCCGCCCCCACCCATCACCCTCACTCCACCCCCACCCATCACCCTCACTCCGCCCCCACCCATCGCCCTCACTCCACCTCCACCCATCGCCCTCACTCCGCCCCCACCCATCGCCCTCCCCCCCACCCATCACACTCACTCCCCCCCACCCATCGCCCTCACTCCACCCCCACCCATCGCCCTCACTCCCCCCCACCCATCCACTCACTCCCCCCCACCCATCGCCCTCACTCCCCCCCACCCATCGCCCTCACTCCCCCCCACCCATCCCCCTCACTCCCCCCCACCCATCGCCCTCACTCCCCCCCACCCATCCCCCTCACTCCGCCCCCACCCATCGCCCTCACTCCCCCCCACCCATCGCCCTCACTCCCCTCCACCCATCGCCCTCACTCCCCTCCACCCATCGCCCTCACTTCCCCCCACCCATCACCCTCACTCCCCCCCACCCATCACACTCCCCCCCACCCAGCACCCTCACTCCGCCCCACCCATCCCCCTCACTCCACCCCCACCCATCGCCCTCACTCCCCCTCCACCCATCGCACTCACTCTCCCCACCCATCACCCTCACTCCGCCCCCACCCATCCCCCTCACTCCCCCCCACCCATCGCCCTCACTCCGCCCCCACCCATCGCCCTCACTCCACCCCCACCCATCGCCCTCACTCCACCCCCACCCATCGCCCTCACTCTCCCCACCCATCGCCCTCACTCCACCCCCACCCATCGCCCTCACACCCCCCCACCCATCCCCCTCACTCCCCCCCACCCATCACCCTCACTCCACCCCCACCCATCGCCCTCACTCCCCCCCACCCATCGCCCTCACTCCACCCCCACCCATCACCCTCACTCCCCCCCACCCATCACCCTCACTCCACCCCCACCCATCGCCCTCACTCCCCCCCACCCATCACCCTCACTCCCCTCCACCCATCGCCCTCACTCTGCCCCACCTATCCCCTCACTCTGCCCCACCCATCGCCCTCACTCCACCCCCACCCATCGCCCTCACTCCACCCCCACCCATCGCCCTCACTCCCCCTCCACCCATCGCCCTCACTCCCCCTCCACCCATCGCCCTCACTCCCCCCCACCCATCGCCCTCACTCCCCCCACCCATCGCCCTCACTCCCCCCCACCCATCCCCTCACTCCGCCCCCACCCATCGCCCTCACTCCCCCCCACCCATCGCCCTCACTCCGCCCCCACCCATCGCCCTCACTCCCCCCCACCCATCGCCCTCACTCCACCCCCACCCATCGCCCTCACTCCCCCTCCACCCATCCCCCTCACTCCACCCCCACCCATCGCCCTCACTCCACCCCCACCCATCGCCCTCACTCCCCCTCCACCCATCGCCCTCACTCCCCCCCCACCCATCGCCCTCACTCCCCCCCACCCATCGCCCTCACTCCCCCCCACCCATCGCCCTCACTCCCCCCCACCCATCGCCCTCACTCCACCCCCACCCATCGCCCTCACTCCCCCTCCACCCATCCCCCTCACTCCACCCCCACCCATCGCCCTCACTCCACCCCCACCCATCGCCCTCACTCCCCCTCCACCCATCGCCCTCACTCCCCCTCCACCCATCGCCCTCACTCCTCCCCCACCCATCGCCCTCACTCCGCCCCCACCCATCGCCCTCCCCCCCCACCCATCACACTCACTCCCCCCCACCCATCGCCCTCACTCCACCCCCACCCATCGCCCTCACTCCCCCCCACCCATCCCCTCACTCCCCCCCACCCATCGCCCTCACTCCCCCCCACCCATCGCCCTCACTCCCCCCCACCCATCCCCCTCACTCCCCCCCACCCATCGCCCTCACTCCCCCCCACCCATCGCCCTCACTCCCCCCCACCCATCCCCCTCACTCCGCCCCCACCCATCGCCCTCACTCCCCCCCACCCATCGCCCTCACTCCCCTCCACCCATCGCCCTCACTTCCCCCCACCCATCACCCTCACTCCCCCCCACCCATCACACTCCCCCCCACCCATCACCCTCACTCCGCCCCACCCATCCCCCTCACTCCACCCCCACCCATCGCCCTCACTCCCCCTCCACCCATCGCCCTCACTCTCCCCACCCATCACCCTCACTCCGCCCCCACCCATCCCCCTCACTCCCCCCCACCCATCGCCCTCACTCCGCCCCCACCCATCGCCCTCACTCCACCCCCACCCATCGCCCTCACTCCACCCCCACCCATCGCCCTCACTCTCCCCACCCATCGCCCTCACTCCACCCCCACCCATCGCCCTCACTCCCCCCCACCCATCCCCCTCACCCCCCCACCCATCACCCTCACTCCACCCCCACCCATCGCCCTCACTCCCCCCCACCCATCGCCCTCACTCCACCCCCACCCATCACCCTCACTCCCCCCCACCCATCACCCTCACTCCACCCCCACCCATCGCCCTCACTCCCCCCCACCCATCACCCTCACTCCCCTCCACCCATCGCCCTCACTCTGCCCCACCTATCCCCTCACTCTGCCCCACCCATCGCCCTCACTCCACCCCCACCCATCGCCCTCACTCCCCCTCCACCCATCGCCCTCACTCCCCCCCACCCATCGCCCTCACTCCCCCCCACCCATCCCCTCACTCCGCCCCCACCCATCGCCCTCACTCCCCCCCCACCCATCGCCCTCACGCCGCCCCCACCCATCGCCCTCACTCCCCCCCACCCATCGCCCTCACTCCCCCTCCACCCTTCACCCTCACTCCCCCCCACCCATCGCCCTCACCACCCCCACCCATCGCCCTCACTCCCCCTCCACCCATCCCCCTCACTCCACCCCCACCCATCGCCCTCACTCCACCCCCACCCATCGCCCTCACTCCCCCTCCACCCATCGCCCTCACTCCCCCCCACCCATCGCCCTCACTCCCCCCCACCCATCGCCCTCACTCCCCCCCACCCATCGCCCTCACTCCCCCCCACCCATCCCCTCCACTCCGCCCCCACCCATCGCCCTCACTCCCCCCCCACCCATCGCCCTCACTCCGCCCCCACCCATCGCCCTCACTCCCCCCCACCCATTGCCCTCACTCCACCCCCACCCATCGCCCTCACTCCCCCTCCACCCATCCCCCTCACTCCACCCCCACCCATCGCCCTCACTCCACCCCCACCCATCGCCCTCACTCCCCCTCCACCCATCGCCCTCACTCCCCCCCCACCCATCGCCCTCACTCCCCCCCCACCCATCGCCCTCACTCCCCCCCACCCATCGCCCTCACTCCCCCCCACCCATCGCCCTCACTCCACCCCCACCCATCGCCCTCACTCCCCCTCCACCCATCCCCCTCACTCCACCCCCACCCATCGCCCTCACTCCACCCCCACCCATCGCCCTCACTCCCCCTCCACCCATCGCCCTCACTCCCCCCTCCACCCATCGCCCTCACTCCACCCCCACCCATCGCCCTCACTCCCCCTCCACCCATCGCCCTCACTCCACCTCCACCCATCGCCCTCACTCCCCCCCCACCCATCCCCCTCACTCCCCCTCCACCCATCGCCCTCACTCCGCCCCCACCCATCGCCCTCACTCCACCTCCACCCATCGCCCTCACTCTCCCCACCCATCACCCTCACTCCCCCCCACCCATCACACTCCCCCCCACCCATCACCCTCACTCCCGCCCCACCCATCCCCCTCACTCCACCCCCACCCATCGCCCTCACTCCCCCTCCACCCATCGCCCTCACTCTCCCCACCCATCACCCTCACCCGCCCCCACCCATCCCCCTCACTCCCCCCCCACCCATCGCCCTCACTCCGCCCCCACCCATCGCCCTCACTCCACCCCCACCCATCGCCCTCACTCCACCCCCACCCATCGCCCTCACTCTCCCCACCCATCGCCCTCACTCCACCCCCACCCATCGCCCTCACTCCCCCCCACCCATCCCCCTCACTCCCCCCCACCCATCACCCTCACTCCACCCCCACCCATCGCCCTCACTCCCCCCCCACCCATCGCCCTCACTCCACCCCCACCCATCACCCTCACTCCCCCCCACCCATCACCCTCACTCCACCCCCACCCATCGCCCTCACTCCCCCCCACCCATCACCCTCACTCCCCTCCACCCATCGCCCTCACTCTGCCCCACCTATCCCCTCACTCTGCCCCACCCATCGCCCTCACTCCACCCCCACCCATCGCCCTCACTCCCCCTCCACCCATCGCCCTCACTCCCCCCCACCCATCGCCCTCACTCCCCCCCCACCCATCGCCCTCACTCCGCCCCCACCCATCGCCCTCACTCCCCCCCACCCATCGCCCTCACTCCCCCTCCACCCTTCACCCTCACTCCCCCCCACCCATCGCCCTCACCACCCCCACCCATCGCCCTCACTCCCCCTCCACCCATCCCCCTCACTCCACCCCCACCCATCGCCCTCACTCCACCCCCACCCATCGCCCTCACTCCCCCTCCACCCATCGCCCTCACTCCCCCCCACCCATCGCCCTCACTCCCCCCCACCCATCGCCCTCACTCCCCCCCACCCATCCCCTCCACTCCGCCCCCACCCATCGCCCTCACTCCCCCCCCACCCATCGCCCTCACTCCGCCCCCACCCATCGCCCTCACTCCCCCCCACCCATCGCCCTCACTCCACCCCCACCCATCGCCCTCACTCCCCCTCCACCCATCCCCCTCACTCCACCCCCACCCATCGCCCTCACTCCACCCCCACCCATCGCCCTCACTCCCCCTCCACCCATCGCCCTCACTCCCCCCCCACCCATCGCCCTCACTCCCCCCCCACCCATCGCCCTCACTCCCCCCCACCCATCGCCCTCACTCCCCCCCACCCATCGCCCTCACTCCACCCCCACCCATCGCCCTCACTCCCCCTCCACCCATCCCCCTCACTCCACCCCCACCCATCGCCCTCACTCCACCCCCACCCATCGCCCTCACTCCCCCTCCACCCATCGCCCTCACTCCCCCTCCACCCATCGCCCTCACTCCACCCCCACCCATCGCCCTCACTCCCCCTCCACCCATCGCCCTCACTCCACCTCCACCCATCGCCCTCACTCCCCCCCCACCCATCCCCCTCACTCCCCCTCCACCCATCGCCCTCACTCCGCCCCCACCCATCGCCCTCACTCCACCTCCACCCATCGCCCTCACTCTCCCCACCCATCACCCTCACTCCCCCTCCACCCATCGCCCTCACTCCTCCCCACCCATCGCCCTCACTCCACCTCCACCCATCCCCTCACTCCCCCCCACCCATCACCCTCACTCCACCCCCACCCATCGCCCTCACTCCCCCCCACCCATCGCCCTCACTCCCCCTCCACCCATCGCCCTCACTCTGCCCCACCCATCCCCTCACTCCGCCCCCACCCATCGCCCTCACTCCACCTCCACCCATCACCCTCACTCCCCCCCACCCATCCCCTCACTCCACCACCACCCATCCCCTCACTCCACCTCCACCCATCGCCCTCACTCCCCCCCACCCATCACCCTCACTCCCCCCCACCCATCCCCTCACTCCACCCCCACCCATCGCCCTCACTCCCCCCCACCCATCCCCCTCACTCCCCCCCACCCATCGCCCTCACTCCCCCCCCACCCATCGCCCTCACTCCCCCCCACCCATCCCCCTCACTCCGCCCCCACCCATCGCCCTCACTCCGCCCCACCCATCCCCCTCACTCCGCCCCCACCCATCGCCCTCACTCCCCCCCACCCATCCCCCTCACTCCGCCCCACCCATCGCCCTCACTCCGCCCCACCCATCCCCCTCACTCCGCCCCCACCCATCGCCCTCACTCCACCTCCACCCATCGCCCTCACTCCGCCCCCACCCATCCCCCTCACTCCGCCCCCACACATCGCCCTCACTCCCCCCCACCCATCGCCCTCACTCCCCCCACACCCATCGCCCTCACTCCGCCCCCACCCATCGCCCTCACTCCACCTCCACCCATCGCCCTCACTCCCCCCCACCCATCCCCCTCACTCCGCCCCCACCCATCGCCCTCACTCCACCTCCACCCATCGCCCTCACTCCACCTCCACCCATCCCCCTCACTCCCCCTCCACCCATCCCCCTCACTCCACCCCCACCCATCCCCCTCACTCCACCCCCACCCATCCCCCTCACTCCGCCCCCACCCATCGCCCTCCGCCCCACCCATCCCCTCACTCCGCCCCCACCCATCGCCCTCACTCCACCTCCACCCATCGCCCTCACTCCGCCCCCACCCATCGCCCTCACTCCCCCCCACCCATCCCCTCACTCCGCCCCCACCCATCGCCCTCACTCCGCCCCCACCCATCGCCCTCACTCCCCCCCACCCATCGCCCTCACTCCCCCTCCACCCATCGCCCTCACTCCCCCCCACTCATCACCCTCACTCCCCCCCACCCATCACCCTCACTCCCCCCCACCCATCACCCTCACTCCCCCCCACCCATCGCCCTCACTCCCCCTCCACCCATCACCCTCACTCCGCCCCCACCCATCGCCCTCACTCCGCCTCCACCCATCGCCCTCACTCCGCCTCCACCCATCCCCCTCACTCCGCCCCCACCCATCCCCCTCACTCCGCCCCCACCCATCGCCCTCACTCTCCCCACCCATCGCCCTCACTCCCCCTCCACCCATCGCCCTCACTCCCCCCCACCCATCCCCTCACTCCCCCCCACCCATCCCCCTCACTCCACCCCCACCCATCGCCCTCACTCCACCTCCACCCATCACCCTCACTCTCCCCACCCATCACCCTCACTCTGCCCCACCCATCGCTCTCACTCCCCCCCACCCATCGCCCTCACTCCCCCCCACCCATCCCCCTCACTCCCCCTCCACCCATCCCCCTCACTCCACCCCCACCCATCGCCCTCACTCCACCCCCACCCATCGCCCTCACTCCCCCTCCACCCATCGCCCTCACTCCCCCCCCACCCATCGCCCTCACTCCCCCCCCACCCATCGCCCTCACTCCCCCCCACCCATCGCCCTCACTCCCCCCCACCCATCGCCCTCACTCCACCCCCACCCATCGCCCTCACTCCCCCTCCACCCATCCCCCTCACTCCACCCCCACCCATCGCCCTCACTCCACCCCCACCCATCGCCCTCACTCCCCTCCACCCATCGCCCTCACTCCCCCTCCACCCATCGCCCTCACTCCACCCCCACCCATCGCCCTCACTCCCCCTCCACCCATCGCCCTCACTCCACCTCCACCCATCGCCCTCACTCCCCCCCCACCCATCCCCCTCACTCCCCCTCCACCCATCGCCCTCACTCCGCCCCCACCCATCGCCCTCACTCCACCTCCACCCATCGCCCTCACTCTCCCCACCCATCACCCTCACTCCCCCTCCACCCATCGCCCTCACTCCTCCCCACCCATCGCCCTCACTCCACCTCCACCCATCCCCCTCACTCCCCCCCACCCATCACCCTCACTCCACCCCCACCCATCGCCCTCACTCCCCCCCACCCATCGCCCTCACTCCCCCTCCACCCATCGCCCTCACTCTGCCCCACCCATCCCCTCACTCCGCCCCCACCCATCGCCCTCACTCCACCTCCACCCATCACCCTCACTCCCCCCCACCCATCCCCTCACTCCACCCCCACCCATCCCCTCACTCCACCTCCACCCATCGCCCTCACTCCCCCCCACCCATCACCCTCACTCCCCCCCACCCATCCCCTCACTCCACCCCCACCCATCGCCCTCACTCCCCCCCACCCATCCCCCTCACCCCCACCCATCCCCCTCACTCCCCCCCACCCATCGCCCTCACTCCCCCCCCACCCATCGCCCTCACTCCCCCCCACCCATCCCCCTCACTCCGCCCCCACCCATCGCCCTCACTCCGCCCCACCCATCCCCCTCACTCCGCCCCCACCCATCGCCCTCACTCCCCCCCACCCATCCCCCTCACTCCGCCCCCACCCATCGCCCTCACTCCGCCCCACCCATCCCCCTCACTCCGCCCCCACCCATCGCCCTCACTCCACCTCCACCCATCGCCCTCACTCCGCCCCCACCCATCCCCCTCACTCCGCCCCCACACATCGCCCTCACTCCCCCCCACCCATCGCCCTCACTCCCCCCACACCCATCGCCCTCACTCCGCCCCCACCCATCGCCCTCACTCCACCTCCACCCATCGCCCTCACTCCCCCCCACCCATCCCCCTCACTCCGCCCCCACCCATCGCCCTCACTCCACCTCCACCCATCGCCCTCACTCCACCTCCACCCATCCCCCTCACTCCCCCTCCACCCATCCCCCTCACTCCACCCCCACCCATCCCCCTCACTCCACCCCCACCCATCGCCCTCACTCCACCTCCACCCATCGCCCTCACTCCACCTCCACCCATCCCCCTCACTCCCCCTCCACCCATCCCCCTCACTCCACCCCCACCCATCCCCCTCACTCCACCCCCACCCATCCCCCTCACTCCACCTCCACCCATCGCCCTCACTCCCCCCCACCCATCCCCCTCACTCCGCCCCCACCCATCGCCCTCACTCCACCTCCACCCATCGCCCTCACTCCACCTCCACCCATCCCCCTCACTCCCCCTCCACCCATCCCCCTCACTCCACCCCCACCCATCCCCCTCACTCCACCCCCACCCATCCCCCTCACTCCACCCCCACCCATCCCCCTCACTCCGCCCCCACCCATCGCCCTCCGCCCCACCCATCCCCTCACTCCGCCCCCACCCATCGCCCTCACTCCACCTCCACCCATCGCCCTCACTCCGCCCCCACCCATCGCCCTCACTCCCCCCCACCCATCCCCTCACTCCGCCCCCACCCATCGCCCTCACTCCGCCCCCACCCATCGCCCTCACTCCCCCCCACCCATCGCCCTCACTCCCCCCCACTCATCACCCTCACTCTCCCCCCCCCACCCATCGCCCTCACTCCCCCTCCACCCATCGCCCTCACTCCCCCCCACTCATCACCCTCACTCCCCCCCACCCATCACCCTCACTCCCCCCCACCCATCACCCTCACTCCCCCCCACCCATCGCCCTCACTCCCCCTCCACCCATCGCCCTCACTCCGCCCCCACCCATCGCCCTCACTCCGCCTCCACCCATCGCCCTCACTCCGCCCCCACCCATCCCCCTCACTCCGCCCCCACCCATCGCCCTCACTCTCCCCACCCATCGCCCTCACTCCCCCTCCACCCATCGCCCTCACTCCCCCCCACCCATCCCCTCACTCCCCCCCACCCATCCCCCTCACTCCACCCCCACCCATCGCCCTCACTCCACCTCCACCCATCACCCTCACTCTCCCCACCCATCACCCTCACTCTGCCCCACCCATCGCTCTCACTCCCCCCCACCCATCGCCCTCACTCCCCCCCACCCATCCCCCTCACTCCCCCCCACCCATCACCCTCACTCCACCCCACCCATCACCCTCAATCCCCCCCACCCATCACCCTCACTCCACCCCCACCCATCACCCTCACTCCGCCCCCACCCATCCCCTCACTCCACCCCCACCCATCACCCTCACTCCCCTCCACCCATCGCCCTCACTCTGCCCCACCTATCCCCTCACTCTGCCCCACCCATCGCCCTCACTCCACCCCCACCCATCGCCCTCACTCCACCCCCACCCATCATCGCCCTCACTCCCCCTCCACCCATCGCCCTCACTCCCCCTCCACCCATCGCCCTCACTCCCCCCCACCCATCGCCCTCACTCCCCCCCACCCATCGCCCTCACTCCCCCCCACCCATCCCCTCACTCCGCCCCCACCCATCGCCCTCACTCCCCCCCCACCCATCGCCCTCACTCCGCCCCCACCCATCGCCCTCACTCCGCCCCCACCCATCGCCCTCACTCCCCCTCCACCCATCGCCCTCACTCCACCCCCACCCATCGCCCTCACTCCGCCCCCACCCATCGCCCTCCCCCCCACCCATCACACTCACTCCCCCCCACCCATCGCCCTCACTCCACCCCCACCCATCGCCCTCACTCCCCCCCACCCATCCCCTCACTCCCCCCCACCCATCGCCCTCACTCCCCCCCACCCATCGCCCTCACTCCCCCCCACCCATCCCCCTCACTCCCCCCCACCCATCGCCCTCACTCCCCCCCACCCATCGCCCTCACTCCCCCCCACCCATCCCCCTCACTCCGCCCCCACCCATCGCCCTCACTCCCCCCCACCCATCGCCCTCACTCCCCCCCACCCATCGCCCTCACTCCACCCCCACCCATCGCCCTCACTCCCCCCCACCCATCACCCTCACTCCACCCCCACCCATCGCCCTCACTCCCCCCCACCCATCACCCTCACTCCACCCCCACCCATCGCCCTCACTCCGCCCCCACCCATCGCCCTCCCCCCCACCCATCGCCCTCACTCTGCCCCACCTATCCCCTCACTCTGCCCCACCCATCGCCCTCACTCCACCCCCACCCATCGCCCTCACTCTGCCCCACCTATCCCCTCACTCTGCCCCACCCATCACCCTCACTCCCCTCCACCCATCGCCCTCACTCTGCCCCACCTATCCCCTCACTCTGCCCCACCCATCGCCCTCACTCCACCCCCACCCATCGCCCTCACTCACCCTCCACCCATCGCCCTCACTCCCCCCCACCCATCGCCCTCACTCCCCCCCACCCATCCCCTCACTCCGCCCCCACCCATCGCCCTCACTCCCCCCCCACCCATCGCCCTCACTCCGCCCCCACCCATCGCCCTCACTCCCCCCCACCCATCGCCCTCACTCCCC